>NC_072781.1:8092779-8257214 GCF_022539595.1 Amphiprion ocellaris
TATATATATATATATATATATATATATATATATATATATATATATATATATATATATATTCCCAACTCACCACCCCCATGCCACAACACCTGGCACAGAACCTTGTCAGGTGCTTAGCTGACAGACTACAAACCAAAGAAAAGAACAGTTCACTGACTGTTGCTACACTTGTGGCTCTGCAGTTCAAAACTTTTGGATTCACCAATCAGAGTGGCAGCCAGTGTGAAAGAACGTTTAATAACAGAATGCACAACAATTAACATAAAGAATACCAAGCAGCAGTCATCTACGTCACAAGCACCACCACAGCCTCATCCTCCACCACCAGCAGCACCTTCCACAGGTATTTTTTTTTCTCTTCTGAATAGGGAATGACTGACATTTCTGGTGATGATGATGATGATGATCTTCAATATTTTTCAGTTCAACTGTGGAGCCTATTAGACGAAGACGCAAGTAGAGCCTGGCAAATGCAAAGCGCCACAGCGAATGCAATTGTAGAAAGAACGGCAGACCCACTGGCTTACTGGGCAACCCACAAAACCGTTTACCCAAACTTGTACAATGGAGCCAAACATTTCCTGTGTACCTCAGCCTCATCTGTGCCGCGTGAACAGGTTTTTTTTTTTTTCTAAGGCTGGGGAGATAGTGAGTAAAAGAAGGAACTGCTTGAGTCCCAAACAATGTTCCCTGTAATTTTTCATGAGTCTGAGCAAACACACAAACTCCCTGAGCGTCCCTTGGACCACTGTGAGCAACATCAGACATGTGCACTGTGGTCACACCAGCATCACATCCATTCAAGTTACATGGTTCATTAAAAGAATCAAATTACAGCATTTACATTTCTGTTAAGACACTTTGACAACAGGAGCCAGTTGAAGGCTGCAGTGATTTTAGTGACACTACAATGTATGAGTGAAGTTATTGAATATTTGTCTCTCTACTGTTGCAGTGGTTTTGCAAATTGCAGATGGACCCTGTTCACTCCACATACACCAATGTTATTCCTGTAGCTTGAAAGACAGCTACTTTTGATAAAACTGGGCTTGTAGCACATTGTCTGCCTTGCAACAATGGGAAAGAGGCACCGTTTATGTTTTGACAACCTATATCTAATGAGTTATTGATGCTGGAAGTCTGAATCTGTGAATATCTTTCCAACTTGACTGAACTTGGGGCCACTACCACCTAAGGAGTGATATATTTAATTCTGAAAAAAGCATTTAGCCATACTTAAAGCTTTAAGTGCTTTATTAACACGGAACTAAAAATTTTGTATTGTTTTATTATCACAGGTTCTGTCTGAAAAGAGGTGGCATCATTTTAAACAGTGAAATCAAACTAATAAAATGTAATGACCAACCAGTGAGCAATACTGGATTCTGCAAAAACATAAACAACTTTTTTAAAAATCTAAATCTTATCTTAACACAGTTAATGTATTAACTTATTTTTGTGTGTATGCATGTATTTATTGATTTATTTAATACTGTTAACATATCAGAGTTCTGAGTGAGTTTTTCTTAAGATAGGCAAAGGTCATTTATTGATCACATATAGGCTCTTAAATGTTTATTAAAAACTGAAAAGCATTAAAAAAAACAATTTAGGCATTTATTGAGTCACTAAAATACTGTAGAGTACAGACCACATCAGCATGATTATAAGCATCCTCTGGTAAATGAACAACCAGATACTGATGTCTCTCACCATATGGACTTCAGGAGATGACTGGGGGATGATAAACTGTGACCTACTGGTTGGGTTCTCTCTGTTCTCATGTTTCTTACATGTTTGTCCCCTGACAGCCGGGTCCTAATGTTTTTTGAGCAACACACCATACTATGACGTTTTTACAATGATGGTTCTACTATGAAACCAGTTTGACATGTTCAGGTGTTCTTTGTGTGAAAACTCAGAGATTTCAGGTATCAGAAGGTGGTTTTCAACTTTCTTTGGTAACTTTCTGCTTCAACTTTAAATTAAATTTCCTTCACTAAGCCAGCCCTCTGGACTCCCAGGAAGCTGTGTTCCTATTGGCTGTCCAGGTGGCTGCTTGGTGTTATCAGGAACACCTGAGCAGCTTGGTGTTATCAGGAACACCTGAGCAGCTCAGTGTCTTCCTGCTTTATTTAGCTGCAGACAAACATTTCCTCTGCTTCTCTTCACCACTGAACTGGGTTTGGCTCCATTGCTTTAGTTTGTTCTTTAGGCGTTAGCTTGCAGCTTCCAGCAGTAAAATAGGCTTTAATGTGTTTCTTGCTGTGTTTTAGGGCTTTGTACTGGATAGTTGTCTTGGTAAATGAGGTTCTTTAGCCACAGTTAGCACATGGTGCTAATGTGTGCAGTGATTAGTAGATTTGGTGCAGTTGTGTCTTTATCTTGGCTGTAGTGAGTCTTCAGAGGTTTTTGGTCAGACACATTCTGTGTTCTTGTTTGTGAACCAGTGTTGGTTGTCCAGAAGGTAAGAGTTCCTGTCCTGATTCTCTGTTCTCAGAGGTTCTCTGGTAGGCTGCAGGAGACTTTAGCGTTTGGGTTGTGCTAGTTTGGTTTTTGTATGGTTTCATTTGGACGACTATCTTGAGGCCCCTCCATGTGGTTTAGTGAGGTTTTCTGCAACAGTTCTACAAAGCAACCTGCAGCAGAAGAGCCTTTGAGAGTTTTTAGGAAGTTCTGGAGACCAGACTGTAGAGCAGCAGAAACATTTGTCAGTAGTTTGAGCAGGAGAAGGTGAGCTTCAGAGTAGAAATGAGATGGAAACCTTCTTGACCCGTGTGGTGAGGTCCTGTACCAAGAGTTTGAGCAGGTTGTAAAGATTCTGTAGTTCTTTGGTCTGAAAGCACGAGAAGAGTCGACTCATTAAAGGAGAAAACTGGAGATATTGTTGGTACTTCTGTCGCTCTGCAGTTTCCTTAGACTGAATATCAAGTTTATATTTTAAATGACTTCCTATGTGAGCCCAAGAAGACTTCAATAAACTCCCTCCATCCCCTGGACACAACATATTTTATTACCATGTTAAATCTTTTTTTTTTTGAATGTTTTTGAGTTTTAATCATAGTTTTTTCTCTTTGCTTGTTTAGTTTTGTCATCTGTGTAAAAGGTGCTAAACAAATAAAGTTGAATTGATAAACTGAATAATTGACTAACTCATGATTGTGACAACAGAAGTATTTTCATTGTGATTTAAGGGTTTATTTCATTTTTAAGGTTGGGGTTAAAATCTTGATAGAAAAAGAAGATTAAATAAATAAACTACATAAATAAAAGCAATTAAATCAAACAAAAAAAATAATACAATAAAAATTTAAAAAAATTTTATTGTTAAAAAGATTTAAGAAATTTAAGATGTAATTTTCTAATTAAACATTTAATTTTTTAATTAAATGTTTTGTCTTTTTAAAGGTTTAATAATCTAATTAAATGTTTTGCATTTTTTAAATGTTTAATATTCTTGTTTAATTTTATTTTTTAAATGTTTAATGATGGAAAATATTTTATCTGTAATTTTTAATATTTGTATTTTAAAAATTTTGTTTAATTTCATAATGACATGTATTGTATGTTGTTGAATTATCTAATTCAATATTTTGTCTGTTTGAGTTAAACATTAAATACAATTAAATTATATGTACATATACCACCTTTTAATGTTTAGTTTTCTTTTTAAATGCTTCATTTTAATTTCTGTTTAATTCCTATTTGAAGTTTTATTGTCTTTATGATGTAATTTTCTAATTAAACATTTAACTTTTTAATTAAATGTTTTGTCTTTTTAAGGGTTTAATGATCTGATTAAATGTTTTGCATTTTCAAAAATGTTTAACATTCTTCTTGTTCAATTGTATTTTTTAAATGTTTAATGATGGAAAATACTTCATCTGTAATTTCTAATATTTGTATTTTAAAAATTTTGTTTAATTTCATAACGACATGTATTGTATCATGTTGAATGATCTCATTCCATATTTTGTCTGTTTAATATAATGTAATGTAATTTAATGTTTAACTCTATTAAACAGACAAAATATGGAATGAGATCATTCAACATGATACAATACATGTCGTTATGAAATTAAACAAAATTTTTAAAATACAAATATTAGAAATTACAGATGAAGTATTTTCCATCATTAAACATTTAAAAAATACAATTGAACAAGAAGAATGTTAAACATTTTTGAAAATGCAAAACATTTAATCAGATCATTAAACCCTTAAAAAGACAAAACATGGGTGCTCATATAGCTCAACGGGTTAAGCGGGTGACCCATGTACAGGGGCTGGTCCCTGACACAGCGTCCCGGGTTCGAGTCCCGCTAGTGGCCCTTTGCCCCAAGTCTTCCCCATTTCCTGTCTGTTTTTCAGTACACCTATCCAATAAAAGGCCAAAAAAGACAAAACATTTAATTAAAAAATTAAATGTTTAATTAGAAAATTATATCTTAAAGACAATAAAAGTTCAAATAGGAATTACACTGAAAATACAATGAAGGATTTAAAAAGAAAATTAAACATTAAAAGGTGGTAAAACATTTAAAAAGAAAAACCTTAAAGATTTAATCGAAACATTAACAGACTGTCTGAAGGTTCAAACTAACAGAGAACTACTCAAGAACTTTTAAGATTTCAGTCCTCAGACTGTGTGAAGGTTCAAACTAACAGAGAAGTACTCAGGAACTTAGAAGATATCAGTCCTTGGACTGTCTGGAAGTTCAATCTAACAGAGAACTACTGTGGGACTTAGAAAATTTCAGCCCTCAGACTGTGTGAAAGCTCAGGTCCTGAGGACTCGGGAGGTCTGGAGGCTTTGAAAGTCTTGGAACTGAGGGTTCAACCCTCCAGCACAAAGGCTGAAGTCCAACCTCCTGAGAAAAACGATCGAGTCGAGACTCAAGTTAAAAAAAACTCGAAAATGGCAAAAAAAATAGATGATAAATGCGCAAAAAAAAAAAAAAGTATCGCGCGCAGCTTAGAGGGAACAGTGGTCCCAAAACTGTTGATAAATTATTTCTCAATAAAACCTCATAACCAGTTACATAAGCACACCCTCTTCACTGACCTCTTTACCAATAAACCCCAAGACATACTTTGCCAAAATCCATAATAATCCATAAAATCTTTATTTGCACCAGCCCCATGTGAAAATGACATCAGTCTGTATTTGTAGAGCATCTCATGAATGTAGCAGCACCGTTTAAATGTTTCATAACACAGAATATAAGCAAAGAGTATATCGGGATACAGACAAACATGGGAAATAAGAAACGTGCTCTTCAATAGTTATTGTCATTATTATTACTAGTAATATTATTTTTGTGTCCACTACAACCCATACAATCATCTAGTGTAGTCAAACAGGAATGTGTGCATGGCGAATCAAATCCAAAACAATCCATGAACCAACGACCACGTCTTGATTGCACTTCATATTATTGACCACTAGATGTCCTACTCGAGCACTGTGTGTCATTGAGGCCTCGAGTAATGAACCATGTTTAGAATGAAGTGTCGAAGCTTCAACAAAGCCTCGATCAGCCATCACTAGCTGGAACTTAGTTTGACACGCCCACCCCGGAAACAGCGTATAAAGTAAGTAATACAGCCGTACTTGAATGTGCGCTGTTCCTTCTCTTCCCGTCAGCGTTGTACATTTCTGCCAAGGCTTTTTTGTCGCTTCATTGCACACCTCAACTGCAAAGATGGTTTCTGAGAAGTGTTTGGCCAAAGGTAAGACGTAAAATAATTACGACTAACTCAAAAATTGTCTTTTAGGCTGTTTTTTTTGTGCTAACAGGGTAAATTACCCACATTTTCACCTCTAAAATCTGTCAAGTTTATTTTGTTTTGAACTTCCTGCTTTGCCTAACATTTAAATATGGTTGAACTCTTTATAAATGACATGTTGCATGCTCTTTCTCCCTCACTCATTTCTTGGGTCTGTACTTGCTGTGAAATCTCAGAATCAAACAGGAAGTAAATGGTATGAACGCTATATTTGCAAAGTCATGACAAATGCACACTCGACCTCCTCCCACTTCATGTAGTTTAAACATAGATAACGGGAGAATCCGCTCCTAGTTAGAAACATATTTTTTTTGCCGTGGCTGTTAACTGTACTGTTGAGTATGGTAGATTTTGGCAGGTTTTAACTTTACACGCAATGCATTTGATTTGTCTAGACTATAATGTTAGCAGAAGGGTTTGATACATATTTTTGCAAAGTCACCATGACTCAGCGCTATAATCTCCCAATTTTATTTTAAAGGATTTTCATAGAAAAAAATTCAGTAAGCACCAAATTTCTTGCAACCATCAACTGGCTCCTGCTGATCATACTGCAACCCTAAGTTTGATATAAAAGAAAAAATTAGAATTTTAAGGAATTTATATTAGTAATAAAATTCAAGAACGTCACTCTTATGCACTGTAAACAAAATATACTCTGTCCAACCATCAACTGGCTCCTGCTGATCGTACTACAACTCTTGGTTTGATATAAAAATATTTTTTCCCATAATTTTAAGGAGTGTTTAATAACACTCTTCGACACTGTCTAAGAGTAAAGTTGTTGAACTGTATTACAAATAGAAATTCCTTAATATTATCCTTTTTTATATATTAGTACTTAGTTTGATTTAACTAGATTATTAATTCAAGGTAAAACAACAACAAACAAAAAAGAAAACAATCAAAGAAAACCATATGAGTACAAATCTTTTGTTACAACTGAAACATTTTCATGAGTAGCAGTATAATATTTGAGGGTTATTATTTGTGTGCTACCATGGAAGCAACATAGGAACTACACTGAATTATAAATGCAGCATGCAAATGGTCTTCTTTTGTGACTTTTTGTGACAAAAAAATGTTTAAAATGTCATTTCTGTTGGTAGCCAAATGTGCACAAGCAGGTGACAACAGGCGACAAAATCTCAGCCATTGAGTTAATCCACACTGTAGTCAGGTGAAGGACTATGATCACATAGTGTGACCAGGACAGACACACCTTTGACCAGCGACTATAAAAAGGCCACTTTAAAATGCAGCTGTATTGACTTTACACTATGCCACAAATGAAAAGAGGAAATCAAGAATGGGCTGCAGCCAGGTGCATGAATGTCTACAACTGCACCATTTGAAAGACAGCTGTGGATGGATGCCTCTAATAGCATGATCCTGTCCCCAAAAATGTCCACCGACTTCACCAAGGCCTTTATGAAGAGATGGACAACATTGAACAAGCCAGCATGAACAACTTCATTAACTCTGTGTTGCAGATGTGTGACTCATTACTGATTTATAATCCTTTATCACTTGCAATATAGCATGCAATTAAATGGACATGGGTCATTTCTGTTATAGAGATGCTGTGTGCTGTATCAACAATTACCAATTATCTTATGCTAAACATATTGGATAGAGTTTAATAAAAAATATTAGATGCTACTTTTATGTTTTAATTCACTATAATTTGACTCCTTTATATAAAGTTTAGTAGTTTAATCTATAACTACTAAAATTGTCCGTGTTTGGTATGAAGAACATGAATCTGCAAAGAAGTTGACATCTGTAGACAAATGTAGAGTGTAAAACTCAAAATGCAAGCTCACTGTTATAGTCTTCACTCATTCCTGTTCAGATACATATATTATAATGTGGATCGCTCCACAAACTCACTCCATCTGATTCTTTTAAATGTCGTCAAGTATATAAAATGACATGGTTGTGAGTTTTTTCAGAGATCACAAAATCACAGTAAGATGTAAATAAAAACTGCATTTTTTCTTCTTCCAGGAAGTGCTGCACCAGGGCCGGTGCCCAAAGACAAAATCAGAATTTACAGCATGAGATTCTGCCCTTTTGCCCAGAGAGCGAGATTGGTGCTTGCGGCCAAAGGAATCAAGTAAGGATATCATTTAATAAACATTGCATCACTATTACATAAACATAATATTCCTTTAATCTTTGGTCAAAAAATTTAGCAAAACCTGCTTTTGTGTTTCAGCCATGAGACCGTCAACATCCACCTGAAAGAGAAACCTGAGTGGTTCCTGGCGAAGAATCCCCTCGGTCTCGTCCCAACCCTGGAGACACCTGCTGGAGAGATCATCTACGAGTCTCCCATCACCTGTGACTACCTGGATGAAGTTTATGCTGGGAAGAAGCTGCTTCCTTCCTCTCCTTATGGCAAAGCTCAACAGAAGATGATGCTGGAGCACTTTTCCAAGGCAGGTTGCATGAAAACTTGGGTTTTGTTCTATGTTTGTCCCTTAATGCCATCATCAAATAACCATATTAATGTTTTCTGCAGGTGGTACCATTATTCTACAAGATCCCAATGGGCAGAAGGAATGGTGATGATGTCTCAGGCCTGGAAACTGAACTGAAGGAGAAGTTTGGCAAATTAAATGAGGTATGTCACAAAGCTTAGTCCTCTAGTTTCTTCATATATTCTGACATGTGATAGAATGTAAAGCCAAAACTGTCCCAAGGAGTGAGTTTGAGAGCACTTTGCCTATACATTGTAATAAACAGTGAAAGGCAATATGTGAATCATCCATGTGTCTGTCAGCGTTATACAATACTGATGAATAAAATGTTAATTTTCAGGATCTGGTTAAAAAGAAGTCAAAGTTCTTTGATGGGGATTCCATCACAATGATCGACTACATGATGTGGCCGTGGTTTGAGAGGCTGGTGGCCCTTCGGCTGGAAAAGTGAGTAACAATCTTGAAATACATTTAAAAATAAATATGTTTTATTTATGGAGGCACTCAAGATCAACTGACAGAAGGAAACCGTACAAAAATATTACAAAAGTCAGGCTTGTACACAATACAGGGCAGAGAAAGTGTCAGATTTACAGTTGAATACAGATCGTTGGCCAAATTACATATTTAGTTGGTTTTTGAAGCAGAAAAAGTAAATTGAACCACCATATTGCTTAACAGCGGACAAAGTTCTCTTCTAACATGCTGTTGGTGATTGTGTTAAATTCATCCATTCACAGCACTTGTCTCCAGAATTACTCTGGCCTATCCTAACTTCAGACATCAAAGGTTTTCTTCTGCCTCCTCTATGCAAACCCTGTTGGTGCTTCATCACTGCCAGCAGACATGCAGTTGTATCTAACATTCTTGCTCTTCCAGATCTCGTCTTGACTCCCACAGCTTCCATTTACTGTCACTTCTTAATGACATTTCCGACAGTAGAAATTACATGCTGGAAGTGCTTTGAAATGTGCACTGATGAATGTATATTGCATGGTTTAGGTGTGCATGCTGTGGTTCTACTGACATATGCCTTATACATTTTGCTGTGTGCTTGACTCAGGGTTTAAACTGTCAGTGGTCTTACAAACTCTTGGCATCCTCATATTTTTGATGGTTTCTTATGTGGTAATCCACTGTCGTATGGGAATATTGAACTGAAGCTCAACTTTAAAAACAATATTGCAAATCAAAACATAATCGCAATTCGATATTTTCCCCAAATCGTTCAGCCTCAGTTGTCAGCTGACAATTATTGACCTGACTGAAAAGTCACAAGTGTCCATAACAAGCCTGACAAGTAAATAAAACTTTTAGACTTTTCATGTAGAGAAGTGCCCAAAATCTTTTTAGGCACATATGCTTAAAAATAGTAAAAATAACAGTTTAAAACCAATTTTGCATAGCCATGTTGATTTTAGGCCTGAAAACAGCAAAAATGTCAACTACGATACCTGTCAACTATGTTTCAAAAAGTCCCGCAATTATATATTGACCCATTTACTCCTACTTCAACAAAGAACAAAATATAATTTGGCCAAACTTTTGCATAAGACTGTATATTCATGTCTTGTGATTTCATCTTCCATGAATAATTTCTATCCCTTTGTATCCTCAGCTGCATGGACGGCACACCTGAGCTGAAGAAGTGGACAGAGCTCATGTGGGAGGACCCAGCTGTCAAAGCCTGCATGCATGGTACAGACACCTACAAGGTCTTCATGGAGTCCTACGCCGCCGGGAAACCCGACTTTGACTATGGCCTGTAGAAAATTCTGACCAAAGCCCCAACCGTCCATTTATAATCATATCTTAAGTTTTTTTTTGTTTATTTGTTTGTTTGTTTTTTAACTCTGATGTAATAACAGTTCAAAAGATCAAAAATGTGCCTTCAATGCACATTTACGAGGTATTTTGTTATCAGAGGAAAAGATGGAATTCCCATAATGGCAACGACATACAATAATCGCTTAACTCAGGGTGTTTTCAATAATCCAAAGTGTCACTGAAAATAAAATCTGTCCATGCAATGACTCTGGAATAAATCTGAATTTTCTGTTTGTCTTACAAATGCATAAAAAAACATCATGTTTCCCCCAAGTTAACACAAGGTGGTTCAAAGATCTGACATCAAGACAGTAGAATTATCACCAAAAAAATGAAGAAATAAGCTGCAAAAAGTAATAAAAAAAGGAAATTAGAACTCTTAATAGCTGCCATCAGACTTGCAGTAGTATGACTGAAAACAAAACACTACTGTACTGTTTGGTAAATGCTGTTTCTGTTTGGACCTGCATAGTATGAGAGGTATTTCTGTTAGAAAGCATTTCTAAAACTATTATCTTTCATATAGATTACTTGTTGCTACTTATTATGGGTGCAGAGGGACATCATTGACCAATCAAACACTATTTTTGTACTAGACGTTACATAAAACTGAATTCACTGCTGAACAACAGCTGCATAATGTGCAATAGGACAGCAGGCTAGACTTGTCACCTAAACAGACACAGATTAATTGTTTTTCACATGTTTAGAACTAAATTCTTTCTCAGTATTCTTAAAAATATAATTGTTTGGTTAATTTAAAGTCATTTATAGACAATAATCATAGAACACTTGTACTAAAGTGGCACAATACACATGTTCCAAATGTTCATATGTTGTCAATCTGACCTCAGCTTGAAGAAACAGCGAACTGATGCAGATACCATCTGAGGACCACAGCTGCAGTTCTCCAGACTCCCTCAATGACTGTAACAGGTAAAAACACAAATATCACAGATACTGATCTAAATTATATATCATTACATCATTGCAAGACACTGTAATTGTTGAGTAACACAAATGCCTTACCACACAGATATTCCTGTCAGTGTGCAACAAAGCTGCTGTCACAAAGTTTCCACTGAGAACATCCAGGACCTTCACAATCTCGTCTGACTAGGCTGAGTTCAGCATATAGATCTGCCCCTGAAGAACAAGAGGCCAGATTTAGTTTTCAATGTATGTTTTCTCTCAAGTAACCAGGGTTTACTTATATAAGAAAACTTTTGAAAAATATTAGATAGGGGCAACTGGAGCGGCACATACCTGACTTCTAAACTTCCAATGTCGTCCATTTTAAAATGAGCATGTCACTAAATTAGCAACAAAATAAAATTAAACTGTTTCTCAAACACACAACACACAAACTGATCAGCGAGTCCTTGCATATCCATAGTAACCCCAAGATACCATTCTTAGATGTCATTGGCTGGAACTTAGTTTGACACGCCCACCCCGGAAGCAGCGTACAAATTAAATAATACAGCCGTAATTCAATGTTCGCTGTTTCTTCTCTTCACTTCAACCTTGCGCGTTTATGTCAAGGCTTTTTTGTCGCTTCATTGCACACCTCAACTGTAAAGATGGCTTCTGAGAAGTGTTTGGCCAAAGGTAAGACGTAAAATAATTACGACAAACTCAAAAGGTGTCTTTTAGGCTGTGTTTTTTTGTGCTAACAAAGTAAGTTAGCCACGTTTTCACCTCTCAAATCTATCACGTTTGTTTTGTTTTGAACTTCCTGCTTTGCATAACATTAAAATGTGGTTGAACTCCTTATAAAGCTGACATGTTGCATGCTCTTTTGCCGTCTCTCACTCATTTCTTCTGTCTTTACTTGCTGCGAAGTCTCAGAAGCAAATGATATGAACGCTATATTTGCAAGGTCATCCTGACTGCACTAGACGTCCTCTCACTTAATGTAGGTTAAAGGTAGATAACGGGAGTATCCAGCCCGAGTTATCAACTTCTTTTTTGCCATGAATATTAACTGTACTGTTGAATATGGTAGGTTTTGTCAGTTTTGAACTTAAAACGCAATTCATTTGATTTGTCTAGACTATAATGTTAGCAGAATATTAGCACTTTATCCTCCCAATTTTATTTTAAGAAATTTTTATGGTAAAAAAAAAAAAAAAAAAAAAAAAATCAATGATCACCAAATTTTCTGCAACCATCAAGTGGCTCCTGCTGGTCATACTGCATCCTTGGGTTTGATATAAAAGAAACAATTACAATTTTAAGGAATTTATATTAGTAATACAATTCAATAACTTCACTCTTATGCACTGTAAAGAAATTCAACTCTTTCCAACTCTCAGCTGGCTCCTGCTGATCATACTACAACTCTTAGTTTGATATAAAAATATTTTCTTGGAATTTTAAGGAATTTTTATTAGTAATGCAATTCAATAACTTCACTCCAAGAGTGAAGTTCTAATAAGATTATTATTATTATTTATATTAGTACTTTGTTTGATTTAACTAGATTATTAATGCAAGGTATAAAAAAACAATTAAAAAAAGAAAACAAACAAAGAAGACCATATCAGTAAACTGAAATATTTTCATGAGTCGTAGTATAATATTTTGAGGGTTATTTGGGTATTACCATGGAAACAGCATAGGAATTACACTGAACTGAATTATAAATGCAACATGCAACACTTTGAGAGAAAACAAAAGAAGTTTAAAATGTCATTTCTGTTGGTAGCCAAAGGTGCACAAACAAGTGACAAAATCTCAGCCATTGAGTTAATCCACACTGTATTCAGGTGAAGGACTATGATCACATAGTGTGACCAGGACAGACACACCTTTGACCAGCGACTACAAAAGGCCACTTTAAAATGCAGCTGTATTGACTTTACACTATGCCACAGCTGATAAGAGAAAATCAAGAACGGGCTGTTGAATGCTGGCACGTCAGTTAGGGCTGCAGCCAGGTGCATGAATGTGTACAACTGCACCATTTGAAAGACAGCTGTGGATGGATGCCTCTAATAGCATGATCCTGTCCCCAAAAATGTCCACCGACTTCACCAAGGCCTTTATGAAGAGATGGACAACATTGAACAAGCCAGCATGAACAACTTCATTAACTCTGTGTTGCAGATGTGTGACTCATTACTGATTTATAATCCTTTATCACTTGCAATATAGCATGCAATTAAACGGACATGGGTCATTTCTGTTATAGAGATGCTGAGGGCTATATCAACAATTACCAATTATCTTATGCTAAACATATTGGATAGAGTTTAATAAAATATTAGATGCTGCTTTTACATTTTTGTTCACTATAATTTAACTCCTTTATATAAAGTTGAGTAGTTTAATCTGTAACTGTTTTAAAGGTATAAAATTAACCGTGTTTGGTATGTAGAACATTAATCTGCAAAGAAGTTGACATCTGTAGATAATTGTAGTGTGTAAAACTCAAAATGCAAGCTCTGTTGCAATCTTCACTCATTTTTCTTCTTCCAGGAAGTGCTGCACCAGGTCCGGTTCCCCAAGACAAAATCAGAATTTACAACATGAGATTCTGCCCTTTTGCCCAGAGGACTAAATTAGTGCTTGCAGCCAAAGGAATCAAGTAAGGATATCATTTAATAAACATTGCGTCACTATAACATAAACATAATATTCCTGTAATCTAAAATTTAGCAAAACCTGCTTTTGTGTTTCAGCCATGAGACCGTCAACATCCACCTGAAAGAGAAACCTGAGTGGTTCCTGGCGAAGAATCCCCTCGGTCTCGTGCCAACCCTGGAGACACCTGCTGGAGAGATCATCTACGAGTCTCCCATCACCTGTGACTACCTGGATGAAGTTTATGCTGGGAAGAAGCTGCTTCCTTCCTCTCCTTATGGCAAAGCTCAACAGAAGATGATGCTGGAGCACTTTTCCAAGGCAGGTTGCATGAAAACTTGGGTTTTGTTCTATGTTTGTCCCTTAATGCCATCATCAAATAACCATATTAATATTTCCTGCAGGTTTTACCATTATTCTACAAGATCCCAATGGGCAGAAGGAATGGTGATGATGTCTCAGGCCTGGAAACTGAACTGAAGGAGAAGTTTGGCAAATTAAATGAGGTATGTCACAAAGTTTAGTCCTCTAGTTTCTTCATATATTCTGACATGTGATAGAATGTAAAGCCAAAACTGTCCCAAGGAGTGAGTTTGAGAGCACTTTGCCTATACATTGTAATAAACAGTGAAAGGCAATATGTGAATCATCCATGTGTCAGTCAGCGTTATACAATACTGATGGATGAAATGTTAATTTTCAGGATCTGGTGAAAAAGAAGTCAAAGTTCTTTGGTGGGGATTCCATCACAATGATCGACTACATGATGTGGCCGTGGTTTGAGAGGCTGGTGGCCCTTCGGCTGGAAAAGTGAGTAACAATCTTTAAATACATTTAAAAATAAATATGTTTTATTTATGGAGGCACTCAAGATCAACTGACAGAAGGAAACCGTACAAAAATATTACAAAAGTCAGGCTTGTACACAATACAGGGAAGAGAAAGTGTCAGATTTACAGTTGAATACAGATCATTGGCCAAATTGCATATTTTGTTGGTTTTTGCAGAAAGGCAGAAAAAATAAATTGAACCACCATATTGCACGTTTTAAGCAAATATGCTTAAAAATAGTAAAAGTAACAATTTAAAACCAATTTTGCAGCAGTTGTATTTGGATCAATATATAATTGAGGGACTTTTGGAATCCATGGGATATATCTTGCTTACATTTTTATTAAAAGTTTAAAAAAAAAAAAAAAAAAAAAAATGTTCATCATGATCGTGTCTTTACAAATTCCATAATTATTTATTCTGGAAACAATCACTTATTAATAAAAAATGACTGGATATCATTAAAATGTCAACTAAATAACCGTCCAAATTTAATAACAACCACCTTCTAATTAGCTGAACAATAATAAAATTAGCTTATTCAAACATTGTGTTGCTTGTGTTGTTTTTATTAAGATGAGATAATCATTATGGATATTTCTTTTTTGGCAATATAGCAAACTTTATGCGATGTGGTGTTTGGTTATAGGCGGCCCTGCTGATTTTAGCCTGAAAACAGCAAAAATGTCAACTACGATACCTGTCAACTATGTTACAAAAAGTCCCGCAATTATATATTGACCCATTTACTCCTACTTCAACAAAGAACAAAATATAATTTGGCCAAACTTTTGCATAAGACTGTATATTCATGTCCTGTGATTTCATCTTCCATGAATAATTCTTATCCCTTTGTATCCTCAGCTGCATGGACGGCACACCTGAGCTGAAGAAGTGGACAGAGCTCATGTGGGAGGACCCAGCTGTCAAAGCCACCATGCACAGTGCGGACGCCCACAGGGCCTTCATGGAGTCGTTTGCCGCCGGGAAACCCGACTATGACTATGGCCTGTAGAAAGTTCTGACCAAAGCCCCAACCGTCCATTTATAATCATATCTTAAGTTTTCGGGGGGGTGGGTTTTCCAACTCTGATGTAATAACAGTTCGAAAGATCAAAAATGTGCCTTCAATGCACATTTACGAGGTATTTTGTTATCAGAGGAAAAGATGAAATTTCCATAATGACAACGACATACAATAATCGCTTAACTAAGGGTGTTTTCAATAATCCAAAGTGTCACTGAAAATAAAATCTGTCCATGCAATGACTCTGGAATAAATCTGAATTTTCTGTTTGTCTTACAAATGCATAAAAAAAACATCATGTTCCCCCCAAGTTAACACAAGGTGGTTCAAAGATCTGACATCAAGACAGTAGAATTATCACCAAAAAAATGAAGAAATAAGCTGCAAAAAGTAATAAAAAAAGGAAATTAGAACTCTTAATAGCTGCCATCAGACTTGCAGCAGTATGACTGAAAACAAAACACTGCTGTACTGTTTGATAAATGCTGTTTCTGTTTGGACCTGTACAGTATGAGAGGTATTTCTGTTAGAAAGCATTTCTAAAAGTATTATCTTTCATGTAGATTACTTGTTACTACTTATTATAGAGACAGACAGACATCACTGACCAATCAGATGCTATTTTTGTACTAGATGTTATGTAAAATTGAATTCACTGCTGAACAACACACTGGGTAGCTTCTCTGGAGTGAATAAAGCATCTGCTGGAAAAAAAAAGCACAGCATATCTATATTAGATATCAGCCACAACTTATAGAGGTGCATCTTCTATTAGTAACATTACTTCTGGTAACACTGATATTTAAAGACATACTCTTAACACTGTGTACGGCCTGAGCTCTTAAGCTTTGATTTGACTGTGAGCAATGCATGATTGCGGCAAATTAATGGAGGATCTGTTATGTTTAAAGACATCATACAGGTGTTAAAAGGTGCATGGGTTTGTACCTTCCCTACAGCGATCAGATTGTTCTTATTAAAGGTTAGGCTTTGAAAGCTGCTCTCTTGGAGTTCAGAGGTGGCATCTGCAGCTGAACAAAAACAAAACACAAAGAGCATGTCAAATGTTTTCCATGCCAAATAAAATTAAGCAACAGAAATATTTCCAGTGACTTTTTACGTATCTACCACATCCCAGTGTTCATGTTTGTTTACTTGTGGGGTTGAAGAGAAGTGAGACAGAAAGGCTTTCTGGATCAACAAGGAGCAGAAAGCCCTCCTCACAGCCCACATAAAGCTCTGATGTGGCTGTCCAGCAGATGGCAGAAGGAGTCAGTCTGGCTCTGGTACAAGGTTTAGTCTGTAGAAACACATGGGGAGTTGGGTAACAGTTTACATTTTGTCTTTGTTTTTCCCTGACTGATAGTTTCTCCAACAAACAGATTAATCGATCTAAAAACATGGCTGCTTCACAAGCATATACAGTTTTCAAAGTATATTTAGTGAGTGTAAAAATGTCAATAACAATTCTTTGTCTCCTTTGAGATGTAGGAGGCATTTCTGGAGCAAAATCAGTTTGTTGCTCACCATGTGAAGGGTGGGTGACAGTCTCTCAATAATGGACCCATCTTTTGCTGGAAACTCTATCGTACTGCAATACAACAAATACGACATACACATAAATAATATTGTCTGACTGCTACACTTGCTGCTTATGAAGTTAACTTTATCAACTAATTCACATCCAATGCACAGAAAATATCATGTCCATGACTGTAGATTTTAAGTACATGATTGTGCAGCCAGCTGTGCTTTACCTTGGTTTCAGGACATGAAAGCTGGCACTCTTCTCAATATTCCAGACAGTGAGGGATGTAGCACCCAAAGCACAAAGCTGGTACCAGTTCAAAGGAAACCAAAGAAATGACATCTTTTCCAGCATGTGGTTGTGTACAAAGTGACTCAGCATTTTCCCAGTTCCTGCATTGCACAGTCATGATTACAGTGACAAAGCTGCTCTGCCTGAATAAACATAACTGCAGTTAGGTGGCACCCAGAAAAGGTATACTACTGCTTTCAGTGGCTTACCACACTGTAATGGTGTGGTCAGGAAGAGTGGAGCAACAGGCCAAATAAGGACCACCATCACATAATGCCAGAGATGTGTAGTCCAGTTGGGCTGTTCCTACAAAAAGAACCAATTGTGTGGGATTTATGTGAGAAAATAAATATACAATAGAAGGGATGCATCTAAACTAACAAAGAGCAATGCATGATTGCAGCAAATCATAGCTAAATGTATGGTAGCTGCATAGATTTATCTAGTTATCTGACTTGGGAGACAATATCACCTTACCTTTTAGCTCATTCTTCAACTGAAGCTCGGGGAAAATGTACACAAATATAGAGGGGGATAGTTTTTGCTCAGAGAAAGCAAAAATCCCACTCTTGCTGTTAGCTGTTAATGCACCAATGCCTCTGCCAGGACTCTGAAACACACTTTGGGTTTTTGTCTCCATGTTCAGGAAACAGATATGACTCCCACATATGTAACATACTGTTTCATTGTCCACAAAGTCGATACTCTTGTTTGTAAAGCCTTGTATCCACCTGTAAGGAGTAAAAAAAATGCTAATATTAGCTAACATTAGCATCTACAGGCTTGTGTATGGGAATTGTACCGAAATAAGAAAAAAAAACTAGATAGGGGCAACTGTAGCAGCACATACCTGACTTCTAAACTTCCAATGTTGTCCATTTTAAAATGAGCATGTAACTAAATGAGCAACAAAACTAGCTAAAATTAAACTATTTCTCAAACACACAACAAACTGATGAGTGAGTTCTTGCGTATCCATAGTAACCCCAAGATACCATTCTCAGATGTCATTGGCTGGAACTCAGTTTGACACGCCCACCCCGGAAGTAGCGTACAAATTAAATAATACAGCCGTACTTGAATGTCCGTTGTTCCTTCTCTTCCCGTCAGCGTTGTACATTTCTGCCAAGGCTTTTTTGTCTCTTCATTGCACACCTCAACTGTAAAGATGGCTTCTGAGAAGTGTTTGACCAAAGGTAAGACGTAAAATAATTACGACTAACTGAAAAAATGTCTTTTAGGCAGTTTTTTTTGTGCTAACAAGGTAAATTAGCCACGTTTTCACCTCTAAAATCTGTCAAGTTTATTTTGTTTTAACCTTCCTGCATTGCATAGCATTTAAATGTGGTTGAACTCCTTATGAAGCTGACATGTTGCATGCTCTTTCTCCCTCTCACTCATTTCTCGTGTCTGTACTTGCTGTGAAATCTCAGAATCAAACAGGAAGCAAATGGTATTAACGAAATTTTGCAAAGTCATGATGAATGCATACTCGACCTCCTCCCACTTAATGTAGTTTAAACATAGATAACGGGAGTATCCAGTCCTAGTAAGAAACTTCTTTTTTTTTGTCATGAATATTAACTGTACTGTTGAATATGGTAGATTTTGGCAGTTTTGAACTTAAAACGTAGTTCATTTGATTTGTCTGGACTATAATATCAGCAGAAGAGTTTGATACATAGTTTGCAAAGTTACTATGACTCAGCACTATAACCTCCCAATTTTATTTTAAGGTATTTTTATAGTAAAAAATTAAATAACTTCACTCTTGTGTACTGTAGGGTCACCAAATGTACTGCTACTCATACTACAACTCTTGGTTTCATATAGAAATATTTTTTTCATAATTTGAAAGAATTTTTAGCAGTAGTACAATTCAATAACTCACCCTCGTATCGGCTGATTCAGGCTTTAAAAACGCAGATTCATCGCCATAGAACCTTTTAAGGATGATTTAGTCTATTATAGCTGGAATATTAGTAGATTTTCTATCAGTAATAAGAACTCTGTCAGCTCTAGTTTGGATAATTTAACTCATTTATCAAACAAACAGCCAAACTTGATCTAATTTTCCTTCATCAGATGTGATATCTTTCTGTATTTCCCAGTTTTAGCTTTTAGTTTTAAACCAATAATCCGACCTGGAAGTTAATTTGAGGGTCACTTTGGAGCCTGAAAACTTGAAATTGGTATTTTAGACTAAATAATTGATTATTAATTGATAAATCGCTGCATTAATACTGGATCTCTGACTTCAGGGTGCAGAGTTTAAAGCTGTGATGACTCAAGAAGGGAAATGAGTTTTCTGTCTGTTTCAGCTGAATGTTATTTTGATCGGTAGACAAATGTAGAGTGTAAAACTCAAAATGCAAGCTCACTGTTGCAGTCTTCACTCATTCCTGTTTAGATACATATATATTATAATGTGGATGGCTCCACAACTCACTCCTTCTGATTCTTAGAAATATCGTCAAATACATAAAATGACATGGTTGTGAGTTTTCACAGAGATCACAAAATGTCAAATAAAAAAGTACAGTAAGTTGTGGAAACGTTGCATTTATGGTAGCAAATACAAATCATCATCATATAAATAAAAACTGCATTTTTTCTTCTTCCAGGAAGTGCTGCACCAGGTCCGGTGCCCAAAGACAAAATCAGAATTTACAGCATGAGATTCTGCCCTTTTGCCCAGAGGGCTAGATTAGTGCTTGCGGCCAAAGGAATCAAGTAAGGATGTTATCATTTAATAAACATTGTGTCACTATAACATAAACATAATATTCCTGTAATCTAAAATTTAGCAAAACCTGCTTTTGTGTTCCAGCCATGAGACCGTCAACATCCACCTGAAAGAGAAACCTGAGTGGTTCCTGGCGAAGAATCCCCTCGGTCTCGTGCCAACCCTGGAGACACCTGCTGGAGAGATCATCTACGAGTCTCCCATCACCTGTGACTACCTGGATGAAGTTTATGCTGGGAAGAAGCTGCTTCCTTCCTCTCCTTATGGCAAAGCTCAACAGAAGATGATGCTGGAGCACTTTTCCAAGGCAGGTTGCATGAAAACTTAGATTCTGTTCTGTGTGCTTGTTCTTTAATGCCATCATCAAATAACTATATTAATACTGTTGTTTTCTGCAGGTTTTACCATTATTCTACAAGATCCCAATGGGGAGACGTAAAGGTGATGATGTCACAGGCCTGGAAGCTGAACTGAAAGAGAAGTTTGGCAAATTAAATGAGGTATGTCACAAAGCTTAGTCCTCTAGTTTCTTCATATATTCTGACATGTGATAGAAGGTCAAGCCAAAACTGTCCCAAAGAGTGAGTTTGAAAGCACTTTGCCGATACATTGTAATAAATGGTGAAAGGTAATATGTGAATCATCCATGTGTCTGTCAGCGTTATACAATACTGATGAATAAAATGTTAATTTTCAGGATCTGGTTAAAAAGAAGTCAAAGTTCTTTGGTGGGGATTCCATCACAATGATCGACTACATGATGTGGCCGTGGTTTGAGAGGCTGGCGGCCTTTGGGCTGGAACAGTAAGTAACAATCTTTAAATACATTTAAAAATAAATATGTTTTATTTATGGAGGCACTCAAGGTCAACTGACAGAAGGAAACCGTACAAAAAATTACAAAAGTCTGGCTTGTACACAATACAGGGCAGAGAAACTGTCAGATTTACAGTAGAATACAGATTGTTGGCCAAATTACATATTTAGTTGGTTTTTGAAGCAGAAAAAGTAAATTCAACCATCATATTGTTCAACAGCGGACAAAGTTCTCTTCTAACATGCTGTTTGTGATTGTGTTAAATTCATCCATCCACAGCATTTGTCTCTTGCCTAGCGTCAGACATTCAAGGTTTTCTTCTTCCTCCTGTATGCAAACCCTGTTGGTGCTTCACCACTACACCACTTCTGTGACCGCTAAACCTTCCTGAAGGTCATATGAGGGTTTTGTTTTTTTCCAGCAGACGTGCAGCTGTATCTAACATTCTTGCTCTTCCAGATCTTGTCTCGACTCCCACAGTTCCCATTAACCGTCTTGGAAATTACATGCTAGAAGTGCTTCTATATGTGCACTGATGAGTCATGGTTTAGGTGTGGACGCTGTGGATCAACTAACATAAGTTACACCTCATACATTTTGCAGCGCGCTTCACTTATACTGTTTAAACTGTCTTGTCAGTGGTTTTACAGACTTATGACATCCTCTTTGTGTAGCAGTCACACTTTTGATGGTTTCTGATGTGGTAATCCACTATCGCATGGTAATATTGAACTGAAGCTCAACTTTAAAAAATCAAAACGTGCATCGCAATTTGATATTTTCCCCAAATCGTTCAGCCTCAGTTGTCAGCAGACAATTGTATCGACAACAAGCCTAACAAGTAAATAAAACTTAAGACTTTACAAGTAGAGAAGTGCCCAAAATCTGGCACATACCAATTTTGCAGCAGTTGTATTTACTGCTTCCTACTTCAACAAACAACCAAATATTTAATTTGACTAAACTTTTGCATAAGACTGTATGTTTCGTCTTCTGTGAATAATTTCTATCCCTTTGTATCCTCAGCTGCATGGACGGCACACCTGAGCTGAAGAAGTGGACAGAGCTCATGTGGGAGGACCCAGCTGTCAAAGCCTGCATGCATGGTACAGACACCTACAGAGTCTACATAGAGGCCTACGCCACTGGGAAACCCGACTATGACTATGGCCTGTAGAAAATTCTGACCAAAGCCCCAACCGTCCATTTATAATCATATCTTAAGTTTTCTGGGTTTTTTTCCAACTCTGATGTAATAACAGTTCAAAAGATCAAAAATGTGCCTTCAATGCACATTTACGAGGTATTTTGTTATCAGAGGAAAAGATGAAATTTCCATAATGACAACGACATACAATAATCGCTTAACTAAGGGTGTTTTCAATAATCCAAAGTGTCACTTAAAATAAAATCTGTCCATGCCATGACTCTGGCCTGAATCAGAATTTTCTGTTTGTCTTACAAATGCATAAAAAAACATGTTTTCCCCCCAGGATAACACCAAGTGGTCCAAAGATCTGACATCAAGACAGTAGAAGTATCACAAAAAAATGAAGAAAGAAGCTGCAAAAAGTAATTAAAAAAAGAGAACATTAGAACTCTTAATAGCTGCCATCAGACTTGCAGCAGTATGACTGAAAAACAAAACACTGCTGTACTGTTTGGTAAATGCTGTTTCTGTTTGGACCTGCATAGTATGAGAGGTATTTCTGTTAGAAAGCATTTCTAAAAGTATTATCTTTCATATAGATTACTTGTTGCTACTTATTATAGGGACAGACAGACATCACTGACCAATCAGATGCTATTTTTGTACTAAATGTTACATAAAACTGAATTCACTGCAAAACAGTACACTGGTTAGCTTCTGCCACTGCATGTCTATATTAGTTATCAGCCACGGCTTATAGAGGTGCATCTTCTATTAGTAACATTACTTCTGGTAACACTGACTGATATTTAAAGACATACTCTTAACACTGAGTATGACCAGAGCTCATAAGCTTTCATCTAGACTGTGGTGCAAACCTCCATTTGATAAGTGAGGTGTGTACTCCTGTAAAAGCACAGCTGCATTTCTCAGCATCTCCTGAAAATGCCTGACTGTTGCTGCGTAAAGTTCCCTCTGCAACACCAGAGATCTGAACAGATTTATGGG
This sequence comes from Amphiprion ocellaris, assembly GCF_022539595.1. Classification (NCBI taxonomy): domain Eukaryota; kingdom Metazoa; phylum Chordata; class Actinopteri; family Pomacentridae; genus Amphiprion; species Amphiprion ocellaris. The sequence goes on from NC_072781.1 coordinate 8,115,869, forward strand.
CTCCACTTTGCGAATCATCTCAGGAACCCGGACTTCTTTGGGCACTTTACTGTTCCCAATCAGGACGTGGTTTAGTCTCTTCTCCTGCAGGCTCCTCTGCAAGAAGCCGATGACATCCTGAAGCCGGTGCTCCATGCTCTCAGCGCCCCACGCCGAGGGCTTTTTACTCAGCAACAAGTGCAACAGAGTGGTTTTTAGGTGGTAGTTAGTGAGGGCACATTTCCCCGTGAGCCCTGACTGCTTTCTGTGCAGAAAAGTAACAATCTGGAGGCAGTGAAGATGACAGGAATTCTGTGGTAGGCGTTTAGCAAAATGTTTCAGCAAATTCCTCTCGTAGATGGCAAAAGACAGAGGCCAGTAAGGGTCGGGGCAGCTGTCACAACCTGATGGGAAGTGTGAGACAAAATAAGCATCTGTATCCTCCAGCTGAACCACCGGGATGATGTTCATTACGATGACTTTCCCAGAACGGAACCGGATCTTCAGAGCTCCAGCGGCATCCAGGTTACGAAAGGTGACCTCAAAGTCGTACTTATGGGAGATGCGTCCCCACGCTTTGGTGACAGAGATCTGAAACCACCTCATGACTTGATCTTTGGCTAAGAAGTGTGTGTTTTTGGAGCAGAGCAGTTCATCAGGACTGTGGCTAACTCCGGCTGCGTCATTCCTGCTGTGCAGCAGACAGAGCATGTCCTCTCCCAGGTTAGCAGAGCCACAGAGGCAGCCCTCCTCGTTCTCCCCAAACCTGGTCACCTTTATCTTGCCGCAGCCCTGCATGTCTGGAGGTATGTTACTGGACGGGCTGCACCATAGATGGTACTGGAAGGAGTGCGGGTCTGGAGGCGAGAAAGGCACTATCAGATCGCACATCAGAGGCTTGCACACCTTCCAAGACTCAAACATGCTTCCAATCCCGACAAAGTCCCCGACTTCCATATCCACCTCCCTGTCACACACGCTCCTGAGCGACTCGAGCAGGTCGTCTGCAAAACCCTCCACAAACTCCCTCACCCTCCATTTCTCATGGGCTGCAGCGTAGGTGCATTTGTCACAGAAGTTGCTCAGGATGTCCTTGTCTAGTACCATCATCCTGGAAGTGATGGATCCAGTCTCTGAGAACACGTCTTCATCCTCAACTGGCCGGATTTCTGCTTCGGTAAAATCCACCCTACACATCTCGATAGTGAGGAATATCACAAAAGACAAGGCACTCCAGAAGTACCAACTGTAACCTTCCTCCGAGCTGGTCTCCTCCTGCTTTGAGTCCATCTGTGAAAGCTCTTTCTCCAGCTTGGCCTGCTCCATCTCCAGCCTCTCTTCATGCTCCCGCATGCGAGCTATCAGGTCCTCGTCCTGCTCGGGGAGCGTGGTGTTTTCTTGAGGGAAGAGCGAGGGGTGGTTCAATATGGCAGCAGCCACCACCATGCACACTCGTGCAATGGCCCCTTGCATGTTCAGCTAGTTTCTAATGTGCACATTCAAACACTGTGTAGAAGTTGAGGCAGCTGCAGCTCAGATCCTAAAACAAAAGCAGAAACAGTATTATTAAACATATTAGTAGACATGAGACAAAAATGCACTAGTGCACTGAATAAAATGTATGGAAATGATTAGATATAATAAATCCAGTTCTTTTTATATAGATCACTCCACCCATCAGGGGGAAGCACAGATTGTACCTCTAAATATAGAGGCGGTGCTCTGAGTGACGCACAAGTCCAGTATCAGACTGTGCAACACGAGAGGAAGGAAGATGGAGCCCTTTACAAGAACGTCGCCCTTCTTTCTCTGATAACCTTATTTAGTTACCACACATTGTGCCTGCAAACATTTACATCCTGTTACCATTCTATCACAAAACAAAAAGAACAACACTACCCTTTTTTTAAAAAAAAGAAAATGTCCAAGTTTGCACAGTAGAAAATGCAGCTTCTGCTCAAACAAAACAGTCGATTTTTACTTGACTTGTTAACTTCTTTCGTGAATGTCATCAGACAACCAAGAAGTAAAGCAATATACTGCATACAAGAGGAAATGACATAAGTGTCTTGCACATCTTGAAGCAGAATTTAACCCTGTGTAGTGTGCATGTCCAAATGTCACAGCTACTTGCTTGTAACTTACAGTGCTGTAAGAGGTATTTATGTAGTAAGACATTAAAAGCAAGAATAACAACAAGAAAATAGCCAACATCCCACAGGAGTATTCCAGTGACAAATGGCTGAATTACTAAAACTATCATCACTGCAACAGTTAAAATTAAGTCTTACAATGTGCCTCTATGTGCCTAAAATGGGACTTCCCTAACCTTCAAGTGAAACGCTAAAAGGGAAGTACATATGCATCATAATCTCCCTTGAACATCATGAGATGATGAAGTGTTCTCCGTCAGACTTCAGCTTCAAAATGACAGCAGTGAAGGCGGAGTACGCGAGGCCACATCGCCAGGGAAACTTCCCATGACTTGTTCACTGGGAAGTCTTCCAACACTTACATGGATCCGTCCATCAAAACAAACACCGAGCCAGACAAGAGACCCGAGACGGACCTCATTTAAAAATCATTTCATTTTAAATGATTTATAGCAGAACACGACAATAACACAAACAAAGGCTTTAATCCTCTTTGGCTACTCACTTTTCCCCTGAAAGTTTACAATTCAGGGCTCAAAACAGTATAAATATAGAAGGACAGACTGCCAGACTGGAGGAAGCACTCACACCCTTTACTTAAGCCACAAAAACAGTACCACGATGTGAAAATATTGCAGCAGAACTCAATGTACTGCACTCCAAAAGAAAGGTTATAATGTTGTACATTTTCTGGCAGTGAGAAGTACGATTTCTGTGATGCCCAAGAATTTGTAACAAAGCATCTACAGCTTCTGCCAAAAAAAATACATAATCTGTGGCAGAACCTGTGTAGTGTAAGAATGTGGCTTCCACTAAACCACATCTGAAGCAAAGAGGTGATGGTTTTATTTATGTAGTTTAAAGGGAGTGGGCTTGCATTTTTGAAACTTTGGTCACACAGAAACAGTGTTGAACAAACTAAAACTGTAAAAACATGAACATATCCTTACGCTTTTATCAAAATAACTGCTGTGGAATTGCATTCTATGGATATTATACCGATTCATTAGCAAGGTAAGAAGATTTTGTGGCTGATTGCGCTAAATCTGACTTTAACTTACGCAGTAATGCTTAGTTTACTTTATAATAATGCCTGGAATTCAAACTGGACTAAGCAAACTGGATTGCAACTTGAGAAAACACATTTACAGCTGAAATTCAAGCAAAAAAATTATAAAAACCTACACTAACAAAAATGTAGAGGGAAAATACTTTATACGATAATGCTAACCTATATTTTGGACAAAAAGTAACATATTTTGTTCTGCAAAGTAAGCAAACTGGATTGCAACTTGAGAAAACACATTTAAACAGCTGAAATGCAAGCAAAAAATTATAAAACTCTACACTAATTTAACAAAATGTAGAGGGAAAATACTTTATAAGATAATGCTAACCTATATTTTGGACAAAAAGTGACATTTTGTTCTGCAAAGTAAAAACCTACACTATATTTATCAAAAATGTCGAGGGAAAATGGTTTGAATACAGAAAATACAAGCAAATACATGAACAAAGCTGCAAATTAATAACTTCATGAGTCACCATGGCAACAACAACCACTTTTAAGCACCATGTGGAATCATGTTCAGTGTTTCTTGTGGTATTTGCATCTGTATTAGCATTGTATTTTCTGTAATTTTTCTCAAAACGTTGCGCCTGTGTTTAAAACTGGGTTGAGACATTGTGTTAATTTGCCTTTTTTGTCTATTTGCATTTGTCAAACAGTAAAAACAATAAATAAAGCGGAGTTAAGAGCAGAATACTTACTATAGTAGCATGAAATAGGTGTAAAATCCTATTAAAGCACATGAATTAATGTAAAACAAATACATTTCCACCACTGTTGGCTGCTTCATCCTGCATCCAATGATGTCAGGGTGTTTGAAAATGAAAAGCAAACGTTTATATTACACACATGACGTGGTTCGGACCTCCTCTGTTGTCTTAGCAACAAAAATGATGGAAATGTGGCGGCTCGCAAACATTATTCCAGACACATGAGTCACTGGAACAAACGCAGCTCTGTGAGGAGGAAGATGCTGGAGGAGCAGCTCGGACTCGATGTTCAGAGAAGTATATTTAGAGATCAGATTGGAAAAAGTGGACAAACTTGCCCGATCTGCGCCGTTTCTGGGTGAATTCATGATGATAAAGTTTCATCCGGTGAGAGGAGCCTCATGCGCAGACAGTTCCTCGGTTCTGTACATTTCCTGACTGTGAGCTCCACCCAGAACTGAACCGCCCAGCTGCCCCTCAACTGGGAGTTTTAACTGTGAGCTGCTGCAGAGTTTCACGATGAATCATGACTGTGTGCAAAACAGCACCGTTGTTAGGCTCCAGAAACAGAAATCTTTACATCTTCAACTGCTAATTGTACCATTTTCGAGATTCAAGGTCGTTATATATGGAGTAGCGAGAGTGCCAAATTACACACACACACAAAAAACTCAAAAACTATAAAAGAATAATAAAATAAAAGTGGAAATATAAACAAGAATAAATAACATAAAAAGTAAATAATATTGCTATCAAATAAAAACTAATAAAAAAATGAATCCATAAAATAAAAGGCTAATAAAAGTAGAAATATAAAGAAAAATCAATAAAAAAATACAAAATAAAAAGAAATGTGCTTATAAATAAAATAAAAAAATAAATAATGTTGCTATGAAAAGAAATATTAATCAAAAAATGAATCCATAGAAGAAAATGCTAATAAAATTAGAAATATATAGATAAATAAATCAAGTATTTTTTAAAAATAGGAACAAATGTGCTTATAAATAAAATTAAAAATAAAGAATGTGGCAATATAAAGCAATATTAATCAAAAAATAAATCCATAAAATAAATGGCTAATAAAAGTAGAAATATAAAGACAAATAAATAAAATAATTTTTAAAAATAAGAAAAAATGTGCTTGTAAATAAAATAGAAAATAAATAATGTGGCTATATAAAGCAAAATTAATCAAAAAATTAATCCATAAAAGAAAATAAATAAAAATAAATGCTTTTGCTGTGCTTTTAAAATGGCATTATAAGGTTATAATGTTGCTTTAAAAGCAAAGGAAAAGCACATTTCTTCATTTTTAAAAATTATTTTGTTTCTTTGTCTTTATATTTCTACTTTGATTCGCCTTTTCTTTTATGGATTCATTTTAGGTGTAGAAATGGGGTAGGGGTGGGGTTGTCTGCACTGTTTTATTTTAAAAAAAAAAATTGTACTGCACTTTGTGTTTCACTTTTGTTTGTGCGAAAGATGCTATATAAATAAAGTCTGATTGATTGATTAAAGAATTAAAAAGTAAATAACAAGGAAAGTAAAAGTTAGAGCGCTGTTTAAGATTCAAAAGCCTTGATTCGTTTCAGTGAAAGGCAGTTGGAAACAGAAGATTTCAGGCTCGATTTTAAAGAACTCAGAGCAGATCTGTTTTTTTCTATTTTTTTCTAGATATGTGGTGCATAAAACCTGAAAGCTCTGTTTTAAGTTCAGGCACAGAAAGTAGACCTGTCCCAGACCTGGCTGGTTTATAACATAGCAGTGGATCAGAAATTCACAGGTGCATCTCAGATCATTAGAATATGGTAAGTCGCAGTGTCTAAGCCAGACCTGGGCATCGTACGGCCGGCGGGCCACATCCGGCCCGCCGGATGACCCTGACTGGCCCGTATGAGGTCATTGGAAAATATTAAAAGTCAGTGCAAATATATATCATCACAATACATGCAAGCAATACGCCTGCACTGCTTTTATTTTGAAAGATCTGCTAAGTTACCGTTTTTTCGCGCGTGACCTTAGGCCATAAGGTCACGCGCGACCTTACGTTTTTTTCGCCCGTGCTTTTCCATACTTAGCATAAGGTTTATGCGCTGATTGATTTGTTGGTCAGCTAACGGCAAAAAATAAATTTTGATTCCGAATGCAGAGTTTTTAACAAGACGTGGCCTTCCAAGTATTTCTTCAATGAACTCAGAGTGCTCAAGGATTATAATCTGAATCGACATTACGAGACCAAACATGCGGAGAAGTACAAACATTTGACTGATGCAGAGCGGGGAGGATATCTGAAGGTTTGCTAGCTAACTGCTAAAGCAGCAAGGATTCTTTTTTTAACCAAAGCTCACACATAAAGGGATGTGAGTAAGCCATTCTCTGATGGAGAATTGGTAAAAGAATGTCTGGTGGACTCCGCAGCGTTTATATGCCCGGAGAAAAAAGAAGCGTTCGCTAATGTGGCCCTTTCCAGGCGAACCGTAACGAGGCGGGTGGAGAGCATCGCCGAAAATCTGGAGCTTCAGCTGCACAACAAAGTGGACGATTTTGACGTTTTGTCCTTGGCTCTGGACGGGAGCTGTGATGTCCGTGACACAGCCCAGTTACTCATCTTTGTACGTGGACTAACAAAAAACCTTTGAGATGACGGAGGAGCTGGCAGCTGTGCAGCCAATGAAGGAACCACGATGGTGAGTGATTTATTCACTGAGGTAAATACATGCATGAACAAGCTGGGACTAAAATGGGGGAATTTGGTTGGTGTTACAACTGATGGCTGTCCAAATTTGACAGGGAAAAATGTTGGACTTTTGAAACGGATGCAAGATAAAGTGACTGAAATGAACCCAGAACAGAAACTGATATTTTTGCATTGTATTATACATCAGGAGGTGCTGTGTAAGTCAGTGCTAAAAATCAACCACGTGACTGATGTTGTAACTAAAGTAATTGACTTCATCAGGGCAAGAGCATTGTATTACAGACAGTTTGTTGTCTTTTTGGAGGAGATGAGAGTGAACATGGTTACCTTGGTTACCAGACAGCTGTCAGATGGATCAGCCTGGGCAAAGTTCTTAAACGAGTTTGGGATCTGAGAGCAGAGATTCAAGAGTTTAGTGAGAAGAAAGGCAGGGACATCATCAAGCTCTCAGATGCAGACTGGATGGCAGACCTTGCTTTTGCTGTTGATGTGACTGCATTAATGAATGAACTAAATACCAAGCTGCAAGGCAAGGGCCTCTTTGCACATGAATGTAAAGCCTGGTGACTGCTTTTATGAGAAAGCTGAAGTTTCTCTCAAGCCAGTTGGAGGGCAACATTCTCATCCACATGCCCACACTGAAGGAAGTCACACCATCAAAAATATCTACAACTCAATAGGCAGCAATCATAGTGTAAATGAAAAAACAAAATCTTTCATTAAATAGTTGTGTTCTGTGTTCCACATTTTTGTTGTGTCATTGTAATGTTTCATTTACTGTTTTTATTGAGATATATATTGAGCAGAGCTGTAAGTGTATTGGTCCGGCCCTTAACAACCTTCAAAGTTTCTCATGTGGCCCCATATGAAAATTAATTGCCCACCCCTGGTCTAAACTACGTATAATCCGTCATATAATCCAAAATATGACGTTCCTGTGGCTTAGATTTGTTTTCAAAAGGTGAATGTATCTATAAGTTTCACTGTGTGCACTACAAACATCACTAGTTGAAGCCTCAGGGGCAGAAATCTTCAAGTTATGGAGGTTTTGTATTGCAACATTCTCACAGGTAATACAAAAAATATGCAATTCAAACTTGAAAGCGCATCTTGTGCTTGATGTGGTTCAGAAATCACAGATAAAACTATCTCATCTGAGCACAGCATGGTTATACTGTTCTTACATGTTGGTGGTGATATAACTTCCACTTCAGCAGCTCCCGTATCTTTGGCAATAAACATTTTTGAATCCACAAGGTGGCGCTTTGTGCTTGAACAACAGCACAATAAAAGGCAGTACTTGAAGCTTGATTTCTACTTGTATTGAACCACATTTTTCCTTGTCCTTTGAGCATATATTGTTTGGCTTTACTGACTATCCATCTGCCAAAAAAAAAAAAAACTATTTTATATCATTGATCTTATTATATATTTAGCCAAATGGCATATCCACAAATGTTGATACACTAATCAGAAACCATTTCTTTCTGTCTTTGACAATGAGGTCAAACAATATATTAAAACATTAGACATTCCACTAATATGAAAGCCATTAAGACTCTTGATTTGTGTGCTCTTTTTAATATATTTGTGTTCTGAGGTGCTGCCCCTGAATGTTTGTAGCCCCCTGGCGATTGTCTTCACATTGTATTGTGTTGCACTGTACTGCATTGCTTTCTTAAATAAAGATTTCTACAAAAATAAATAAATAAATAAAAGGCAGTTCTCACACACAGCATGCTCAGACTGAACACCACACCACAACAACAATCACAACTTTGGCCTTCAGAAGCAGAAACAGAAAGTGTCTTCTATATGGTACATAAAATATCTAGTTTCATTCAGTGAACTCCAGATTTTACTTTGGATAATTAAGCAATCTACACATTTACATCATATTCAGATTTATAAAGTATGACAGCCCCATTGTAAGGCTGTCACATGACTGACTAAATCCTTTGTGTTCTTTGACTGAAGACTAAAAAAAAGAAAAGGCAGGAAATGCCTCTTGCGCAATGGTGAACACTCCATCACACCATCTTTTTTAGAAATCTGTCAGTACAGTCACAGTTTCTCACACTGCAGGGATGACAAGCTCAGAGTGCACACAGAGGCTGCTCCTGCAGAGTCTCTGGGACTGGTTGAGAGATCAGCAGACTGTCCTCAGATCTCCATTTTTCCCAGTTTTGTTCTCCCTGACAGTTTACCTGAGCTGCTGTTTGCCTTATGCCTGCCTGGATTTGCTCTGCTCCAGACTGACCCTGTTTCGCCGCTTCAAGATCCAGCCTCAGAGAAAAGTGACATGGGTCATGGCTTGGAGGTGCCTGCGTAAAATTTTCCACAACCACGTGTGTTTCCTTCTGCCTCTGTCTGTCATGCACTGGTACTGGAAACCTGTGGTTTCTCCTCCGCTGGCACCAGACGTGCCGTCTGTTGTCAGGGATGTTCTGGCCTGCCTCCTCCTCTTCGACATGCAGTACTTTCTGTGGCATCTGCTACACCACAAGGTTCCCTGGCTCTACCATTCCTTCCACAAGGAGCACCACCTCAACACTGCTACCTTCTCCCTGACCACGGAATACACAGGAGTCTGGGAGATGCTGAGCCTCAGCTTCTTCTCTATGCTGAACCCTGCGCTGCTGAACTGCCATCCACTCACAGAGATGTTCTTCTTCATCACTAACATTTACCTGTCCGTGGAGGCTCACTCAGGCTATGAATTTCCCTGGTCTCCACATAACCTGGTCCCATTCGGCCTCTACGGAGGAGCTCAGCATCATGATCTCCATCACCTCAAATTTAAGGTGAACTACGCTCCATATTTCACACACTGGGATAGACTCTTCGGAACACTGTGGGAAGAGAAAACTCAGAACGAGGAGTAAAACACTGAGACTTTAAAGAGGTGAAGCACATTTATTCCTGCTATGAACCTGCAAGAAGAGCACTAATAATGAAGGCTGATTTTTATACAACTTGCTGACGTTCTGTTGCACTTCATGCTCAAATATGTTTGTCAACATATCTATGTCCAGTCTATAATGTAGCCGTTTCAGTGCGCACACTAAGAAGGCATTGCTGCTTAAACAGAATCAGTGTTTTGAAGGAAAAAAAAATGTAAAAACTCAGCTCACAAATAAACCACTGGATGTACATACACCTGTGATAAGCAAGAAATCTTAAATGAGACAGAAGTTGTCTTTTTACTCATATTTTTGTGATTAATTTGATTCAATCTGCACCAACTGACTATAAGGACGGACACCAGAGAAGTGGACAATACTGGCATTTTTGCCCTTTTTCTTTTTTAGTGAACAGAAACAGGAAACTGCGGCTGAGAGAGAAAGGAATGGCATGTAGCAGCTATCCCCGAGGCGGAAAGTGAACTGCGAGCACTGCGGTTAAATGAAGCTACTGGTTAACCCCAGTCATTGTAATATTATTTCATATTCAATTAAAACTAAATTACTTTGGAAACTGTGGTGTTTTGTTGTAATTAACCTTCAGTTTACTGGATTTATTAAAGTGATATTCCATCCTAAAATAATTATCCTCCCTCTGAGTACATGGAAACTGACCAAAAAAGTAGTGAAAATGTGATCAATTAATAGCTTAAATTGTTTAAAAAAAATTAAAAATGTGTAAAAGAAAGTAATTTTTTTCTTTAAAACAACAATCAATTGAAAATTAACTAAATTGTGAATGTCCATTTTGTATGTGTGCAACAGGTATTAGTCATGTTGTGGTGACCAGCCACATTTTTGGAGATACTGTCTTCCTTAAAGAGTCAAAAGGAAAATCCCTGTGATGTAGATTATAAAATCATAAGGCAAAAACATACTTAAATGTTAAGGTGAACTTAGGTTTAGGTTAAATAAGTAGAAGTTGAAATTTGTGGCCATTATGAAAACACAATAGTCAGGTAAAGTCGTTTCTTATATGTGTTAACTCTTCTAAATTCCAGTGTAAACACTCAGCGTGGAAACGATGAAGAACACGTCCTGTCAGAACACTCCCTCATATTTTGGAGCTGAAAGGACACCATGTCAGCACATGCAAAATCTTTTTCTTATGTAAACCTGTACCCTTCCAGGAACCCAAATGTAATTACAGACACAGAGTTTGCACAAGTCCTGCTAATCTTCCCACCCACAAATATGATCGCAGCTAAAATGTGATCAAGTTTTTCAGCTTTTCTGCCTTAGTCACTCTCCTCACTCTGTTATTACTCGAGATGGTTCCACTGTAAAACAGAGCTATATTCAACAAGTTTTATCCATATAAATCTAAATGCAACAGCATAATTATAGAGAATTGTTGAAAGGATGACATGAAAAAGCAAAAGAAGGCCCAGAAAAGAATTATTTATTACACAGATTTACTGTATAATTACACAAAGAACAAAGCAACAACAACTTCAAGTTCACTTTCCTTCAGTTAGTAGGATATACTTTAAAGGGGAACTTTGATATTCATTCTCATAAGGAGAAAGAGAGCCATCTTAGGCAACAGTTTGCTCTCTCTCCAAAATTTAGGTGTAATTTGTTCTGGGATATTTGCCTCTCAGATTTCTGAGATTTTATTTAGTTTGTGTTGCTTAAAATGATCTTTGGGTCAATATATAATTGAGGGACTTTTGAAGTCCATTGGATATATCTTGCATAAATTTTTTATTAAAAGAAAAAAAACAAAGTTTTTTTTTTATGTTCATTATGTTCATGTCTTTACAAATTCCATAATTATTTATTATGGAAACAATCACTTATTAATAAAAGATGACTTTATATCACTAAAATGTCAACAAAATAACCATCCAAATTTAATAACAACCACCTTCTAATTAGGTAAACAATAATAAAATGAGCTAATTCAAAAATAGTTTTGATTGCATTTTTTTATTATGCAGAGATAATCATGGCAGATATTTCCTTTTTGACAATACATCATATTTTATATGGAAATTGTATCTGTGTCTGAGAAATCACTTTCAACTAAGCCACCCATTACAAAAACACCTCTCAAGGAAGTGTGTTAATTCCAGATCACATGACCTGCTCCACATGATGTCATTTCCTCCTGAAGAAAAGACTGGCCAGACTCCAAGGATTTCTGAGTTATTTAATATAAAGTGTGAGTCAAGTGTGGATTTATCGCATGTCAACGGGTTTACTACAATATCTTTAGAAATAACTTTCAATTTCATTTTTACTCAATTGTATATATAATATTTAGAAGAATCTTTCTGTAAAAATGCCATGTGGTGTTTGGTTATGTTGATTTTAGGCCTGAAAACAGCAAAAATGTCAACTATGTTACAAAAAGTCCTGCATTGATATATTGACCCATTTAGAGGAACAATAAATATACCTGCTGTCTTCAGTGTGACATGTTTGACATATGCATATGTTGCATTTATATATATTTATTTATGTTGCTCAAATATCTTCTTTATGTGACAAAGTTTGCATCTTGTAGAGCAGTGGTTCCCAACCTGGGGTCCGCGCCCCTCCAGGGGGGCGCCAGAGATCTGAGGGGGGGCCCGAAGCTTTGTCTGCTCTGAGGCTGTGAGGTTATAGAAAATAGATTTTTACATTCTGGATAAAATCAGAGTAACAGACTCACTGTGTCATCACAAGTCTACCTATAAAACATTTTTAAAACACATTTATTTGGTCTTTCTTCAAAAATCCTTTGCTACTTCGATGGCCACACCTCCTTGACCTTTCAACTTCTCTCCACGCTTTCTTCAGGTTGGCTTCTAGTTCATCCCGGTTCATTAGTTTGTGTGCAGTTAGAAAATTACTGACGGAAACGGTGTTGAAAAACACAAAACGGGTGAAGATTCATCAGTACCTAAAAACTCCGGCTATTCCTCGAGAGTTACCTTAAATTTGGTTTTATTAAAGGACAAGACAGAATGATGTTATTTGTTTTGAAATGCTGGCAAATGACAGCATGACATGTGGCTGGGGCTGGGTGCAGCTTATAGGGGGGCTCTAAGCACAACAGGTTGGGAATCACTCTTGTAGAGGACACAAAACCCAAACTACAGTTATTTATTAGATGCAAGTTAGAAAAAGATTTTTCTTTGTTTTGGACCCTTTAACCTCATTTGTGGCACCTTTGAGGATATAGAGGTGTTTAAATTTCTATTTAGTCTGCGTGTACATTAAAATACCCACACAGCAACAAAAGAGATGTTTCTCTGCACTTGTGTGGAAGAACTTCACACATCAGGCCAAAACTCAACATTTTGTGAAAGGGGAAGGAAACCTATCTTAGTTGCCCGGTTATTTCTGTTCTGCCCATTAGTCTGTCTACTTTCATTTCTCAGGTTTTTACCCAATCTTGTGACATTATGTGCCGTCATTTACATTACGCATCCAGTGATGTAGCCTTACAAGAATCATGTCTGTAACCTGCAATCGCATCCAGACAAACTTCCTAATGCAACTTGAATTTCAGACGAAATGATGAACCATTTACACATAGCAAGTGGGAAATGCCTGATATCATAAATTGCGTAGTCGGCATGACTGAAGTTCAAAACAGCTGACAAAGTGTGAGTTAGCAGAAATACATCAGTAAAGGCATATAATGTGTCAAATGTGAATGGAGAGAGGAAAAACTGACTTTATGAAGACATTACGGTATGGAGCAAAACAAAGTAGTTTGAAATTAATTTCTCCCAATTTTCTGCTTTAAATACACAAGGTGTTTTAATTCAGTTTTGTTTTGAAGAGCTTAACAGTGGCTTTCATTGTTTCACATTCAACCACAGATCTTTTAAGTACTGGGAGGATCTTTTCATTTAAAAATAAAAAGGTCAACATTAGATTATATTTAACTTTAGACTTCCTTTTCTAAAAATCATCCTGCAAGATTCTTGTCAGCGTTGACTAATCAGTATGAGTCAGAATGTAGAAGTCCAATTAAGCAACTAAACCAGGATGAATTAAAAGGGCATTTCCTTTAATCAGACTTTTTTTTATCACATGCATTTTATAATGTATTTATTGCAGTCATTTTTTCAGTATTTAGGTAATTTTTCCAGTTGAAAATGTCTAATATTCTGTTTTACCGTATTCTCAATAGGAGAAGTTTACATCTCATTTCTTTGTGATAGTTAAAAGAATATCCTTGGCTGTTGGACCAAAAATAAATCTTGTTATTTGAATATTGGGATTGGTCTTGTAACCATAGTGGGGTTCTAACAATTCTGTGACTTTTTACACCTAAGTATTTAATTCATTTATCAGGAAAAAAAAAATTTATTTAACAGAATAATCTATTGCATAAACATTCAGGAAATCCAGCCTTCCTCCTGTATTCATAATATTCACATATTACTAAAAGTTGGAATGTTAAACTCTTTTTAGTACACGATTATTTTAGCATTTTAAAAAGAAAATGCAACAGCTGCATGGGGTTATATATGTCTTCAGAGATTCAGAAAGGCCTTCATAGTGATTTGAAAAAAGACAACTACAGCTGAAAAATGAGAAATGGCAGGAGTAAAACTAAAACAGCAAAAAAGCAAAAATTAAATTCTTCCATTTGCTGTAAATCAGCCTACAGAAAACAAATAAAACTGCACAATTAATCACTTACCTACCAACTATTAAATAAAATCCTTTTTTTAATAAAAACTATAAAATAGTGATGGCACATGAAAGAATGACTGTGAGGACATAAATTTATTGTGGAGTATCTGTATCGAATGTTAAGAGTAAAAGATTAGAAATGTTTGAACTGTATAAATCAGTGTGTTATGTTTAAAACTATCATTTTAAATTAATTCCTAATGTCGTTATTTGTGTCTTTTTAATCTTGTGTCAAAGTGATATTTTGATTATGCTATTACTCTTAACTTAAATTTCTTAAATGTTCTACCATCATGTGCCATTAAAATACACTGATATTATCATTTAGTAGTGATTTGATAATTCATGTCTTTGCTAATGTGTCCTTAAATGCAACCGTTATTTCTCAAAGGACTGCTTTGCACATTTTAAGTGGAAAATACCATTTATCATAAATATCATACTGACAAAGCCGAGAAGGATGTGTGAGTTATTAGAAATAGGTCGGCAAAGACGTATTATGTGTCATATAAACGGACACAAGTTAAATTGACCTCACAAAGAAATTAGAGGGTGGAGCAAACCAAAGTAGCTGGATTTAAATTCTAAATTGTCTGCTTTCAATATATGTTTTTTTATAAATAGATTTTTATTTATGATTTTTGTACAACATAACAGTTGATTTCATGATTTCACATCTGACCACAAAGCCCTTCAGTGCTGGGACGGGCTTTGGTTTTGTTTCTGGAAAGGTCAACAACAGATTACATAAAAACACAAACATAAATACACAAAAATAAAAAATTATAAAAGGGCAATAAATGAAGAACTATTTAAGAGCTGTGAAATGGAAGATATTCCAGGGTGTTTTCCTTTGAAGAACAGATGATCTGAAAAATGTGTATCAGCAGTAGATGATCTTAATTTTTACCACAACTTATGAGTAAGGAAATATAACCCATCTGACACTTACTAATTTCTAAATTTATTTATTTTTATGATTCTTTCACTTCAGTCCTCTTTAACACAGCAATTTGCACATAATAGACACATAAAATCCTATCCTATCTATCATGTAAACATCTCACATCCCACAGTGCTGCATATACTTAAAAACTGCTCAGCACAGGCACCTTCCCTGAGCCTGGTTCTATCGGAGGTTTTGTTTTCCCCTCCCTTATCGCGTTTTTTCATTTCTTTTTTCCTTCGTCCTTTTTTGTTCCTTCCCACCGTAGCTCATTTGGAATTACAATGAGCTACAAATTACAAACAGAGCAGAAAGTTTTCTCTTTTCTGTTTGTAATTTCTTAAGGTCCATAGAATAGATGAACTTTACTGTCTGCCCCAAACAGTGACAGAAATTCTCCTTTGACAAGGCTCCAACAATAACATGCAACACGTATCAAAACACACATAAGACACAAGTCACAATGTTAAAAAGAAACAGATAAAAAAAAATACATGCACTGTTCAGTGTCTTATTTCATTATGTTCAGGGTGGTTATTTCCACCCTTAAGCACTTTGAGATGGCATATGTTGTGAATCTGCACTATATAAATCAAATTGAACTGAACTGAATTCATGCAGAAGAGTTTTGTCCATCTTGATTGTCTCTACACAACATCTCTCTGATCTTTTCTGCTTTGTCCTTTTTGCCACTTCTTTTAAGGGTTTGGAGCAAGTCCTCTGAGGCATTTCTGCCATGCTCCTCTACATACTTTCTTAGCAGTTGATGCGTCTGCTCCTGAGAGTCGCGTGGGTAATCGTGTTCACAAGCGTCAATCCGAGCCAGTTTCATCCCACTACGCTGCGCTACATCTTTCATATCCTTCCATCCAAGCTCTTCTGCAATGTCAGGCAGGAACGGCTGCAGGTCTGAAACAAACATGGGGGGAAAAAAAGTGATTCAGACATGACTTCATGGTGGTGTGAAAAAACACAAAGCTACTCAGAACTTTGTTGGCTGGTTTAAGAAAGATAACGGTATATTCCTCCTTCCAGAAAAAAAAACAAAACAAGAAATAGCAGCAGTAAAATTTTAACCAAAATGTCAATAAATGTAGAAGAAATGTTCAGGTTGTTGTAAATCAACTTACAGAAAACAGATAAACAGAACTGCATTAATTAATCAATTAGTTGTCAACTATTATATGAGGCACCAACTATTTCTTTTTAAAGAAAAACATCAAAATTCTCTGATCCCAGCTTCTTAAATTTAAAAAGTCTCTACAACAGTAAGCTGAATATGATTTGGCTTGCTGACAAAACAAGACATTTGAAGACATCATCTCTGGCATTGGGAAGCACTGGTCAACATGTTTTTCTACAATTTCCTGATTACACTAACTGGTAATTGCACTAATAACAACTTGGTATAAATCAGGGTGTCTCTTCAACTGTTAACATGTCAACACAAAAATGTGTTGCTTACTTCGGAATTGGTTGGAACAAAACAAAAACAGAAACCAAAAAAGAAAGCAAAATAGCTGAATCATGAAGTGACATGTTTTCCACTGCAGGAACTTTTGTGTGTGCTCCGACCACAAGAACCCACCCTTTAGAACCCCTTTTAGGGCAATTTTTAGGAGAAAAAAAAGTACTTAATATGGGGTATTTACTGCAGTGCAAATCTTGACACTAATTGGTTGAATTCTGAGAAGGCAAATGCTGACTGATTAAACTCGGAGAGGCCAAAAAGGTCATTTTTTTCTGCCTTTTTGAGTAGCAGTCTTTTCCTCTCAAGCATCACCATCTTCAATGTAAACCTCCATTGTTCTTTGTTTTGTTTAAACTGATATACATTTGTAGAGAAAATAAAATCTTGGTGTCAAAATGCAGAATAACACAAAACTCTGTTTATTTGCCTTTATTTCTATTTTACATGTTTGATTAACGGACAACTTCAACACTCATCCTTCAGTGCTGATAGCTGTTACTCTACTTCTCATAGTTATATCCAGTAACTATTTGTTGCTGTTTTGGTGGACTCAGAGTTAATGTCATGTTCGAAGCTGTGTGTGTGCCGCAATGGAAAAAGAAAGACTAAAAAGGTGGATTATGAGGTCATTCCTGTAGTAAAAAGCTGCATCTGGGAAGAAATAGCAGTTAAGGCTAAAATACTGCACCAATTAAAACATGTTTTGATTTTCTTACCTCTAATAAGCGGCCTCTCCTGTGAAGCAGAAGTAGAGTGAATGTTAATTTTCAATTTCACAGTGATAAAATTAACTGTTTGCACAAGCTTTACCACGTCACTGACAATACTAACACTTAAACAGCCCATGAGCAAGGACAGCAAGGTTTCACACAACTAACCTGTCCCTCGTACATAAAGGGGCAGCTTTGCCAAGATTAGAAGAGAGACAGAAAAGCGTTTATGATTCATGTCCATGTGTACGTAAATGTGTGCAACAGCAATTAGATAAACAACTTAGAGCAGGTCATGCACCAACTTACCTCAGCAGGGTCCGGGGCCGGGGCCGGGTCCCTTTTCACTTATGAGATAAAATTTCAAAGAATAAGATACAAAAATACTACTCTGAAGACACAAAATCTCTGTTAAAATCTGAATTCTGACTGAAACCTCAGTGCTGTTCAGAGTTAGGAATGCATTAGGATCGTGTGCCCTCTGGTGGTCCGATATAAACAGTCAGACAGTAGTAGAAATACTCACTCTCTTTTCTCTTTTTCCAAAATAGAAATCCTCCAATAACAGCTCCGGCAACCGCAAGAACAGCAATGACGGAAACAGTTATGATGACTACTGAAACACAAAGATAACAACGATTGATATATTTATTACAGCAATTTCTCTTGATAAATGATGGCAGTGCACTACCTAAAGCCATCATGATTTAATTTAAGTGCTGTAACGTTTCACTAGAACCTACCTCTGCTTTTTTCATGGCATTCTGTGTCACTGGTGTCTGTACATTCTTTTTTAACGCCATATTCACATCTTGAACCGCAACAAAAAAAGAAGCATGAGTGACACACTGGACGAGAAAAAAATTCAGAAGACATTTTTAAGATGCTATACACATCGGTCCAATACCAATCTCCACCCCGAGGCCTTAACACTAAACCGTTACAGACTCAAGCAACATCACAGCTGTGTGTGAGGGCTGGAAATGATATGAGAAGAAAGAATAGGACACATTATAGTGATAGCACATGTTACTTGGAAACAATACATAGCCACTGAAACAAAAAAAAAAAAAAAGAATTTGAAGTTGTGTTTCATTAGCTGCTTGGCTGATCACTTAGTGTTTGTGACATTTTAGTGTGATACGTACATTAAAACTACTAAAAGTCAAGAAATCTATGAACATCTTTAAATTTATCTTTAAAACAAAGCATTCACAAACTTAGTGAGCCTCAAATTCCACGAGCCTGTGACTAGGAAGATTGGGATTGGGCCATACATTCACTGAACACTTTATTAGGAACAACTGTATGCAATGCAATCCAGCTCAATACATGAATTCTACTTTCACAAAACTTTTACAAAAAGGTGATACTTCTGTTTCATTATTGAGGTCAAAGTGGATAGTGGTGGTGCACTGGACTGCATTATGTCTAGAAGCTTTGTAAAATCAGAATTCATGACACAGCTGTTGAGTCTGTAGTTGAAGGAGCAGAACTTACGTTTTGCAAGGGTGACAGACTTTACACATTCCTACGCCTCTGTCGCAAAAGTGTCCACTCTTACATCGACACTTTGTGTCCCTGGCAGGGCTGCAGGGCGAGTCCTCCTCTAAATTTGCTGAAAGGGTAGTAAAGTCATACAACTGTCAATCCAGGAGCTAACAGAACTCCACACTGCTTCAAGCTTAATTTATCTTAAAAAAAAACAAAGCAAAACATATTGTGTTACTTGCAATACATAAAAGTTTGCGTTGGACACTGAAACTTTGTTTAATATTTTGGTTGTATTAGATAGCCAGGGCTGACTTGATTTTTACACCATGATTTTTAATCTGGGAGTAGCTTGCATAAGAAAATGCTTGAAAATTGTCAAAAATGACTGTCACATTTTCAAGTTGATGTCTTTAAATTGAACTTTTTATCTCAAAAAAACTTATCTTCATGTAATTTATGCTAATACTAAACAAAGAAAAGCAGTATCATTATGTCTCATATGTCAAACTGCTGATAGATACTGTATTACTGTTTTGCGTTTTATGGTATGTAGTGTGTCCTCCTCATTTTGTCATGTCACAATAAGAAAACCTGGTGTAAATAATAAAATTTATGAATAGCTCACACTGTTTGGTCCTGGAACTACACCGATTAGCCTTCACTCTGTCATACACAGAGGCATCAGTAATGTTATAGTACCACTTGTGCTTGTCATACAGGTCAAACTGGATTTTTTTTTGTTTGCTAATGTTGTTTTTAGTTTATCTGACACTAAAAGAGGCAGCAGTGTAACGGCGTGTCTGTACCATTGTCCTGTGAGCAGGAGGTACAGGGCTGACAGGTCTCCTGGAAATTAGGGGCATCGTTGTAGGTACCGGGTTCGCAGAGCTCACATTGTCCATCTTGTGGATTTGTAGTACAGTGCTTCTTGACCCGCTGACCTACAATGTGAAGACACATGAGAAAGTCACACACATGAAGCCACATACAAACAAGTCATTGTTGTACCACCTATTCTTGTCCTTATACGCTACAGAATGCTTTAAACTGGGTCAAATTTATACTAAACAGCTAAGTGCTCCTGGTAAAGATTATCATTTCCACTCACTAACCTGTATCCCTGGTTGTATTGGGACCCAAATTCTATGTGTTGGTTGTACCCACAAACTAATATACTAACGAATATACACTGCTTGTCCAAAAAAAAATTTACACTTGGATTTAACTTAGCAAATAGGTAAGAGCCTTCCATTGGATAATTACTGCAGTGATGAATATGTTTCAGCTGCAACAACTTATTTAACTCTAGCTGATGCAGTGAGGAACTTCTCATTTCTTAAACAACAATGTTGGAAGAGATCTCCTGTGGTCATTGAGAGGATGTTAATCTGTCTCAGAAGGGTCAAATTATTGGCCTGTATCAAGCAAAGAAAACAACTAAGGAGATTTCTGAAACTACAAAAATCTGGTTAAGAAAACTGTCGAACGTGTTATTAAAACCTGAAGGATAGTGGTGAACCATCATCTTCGAGGAACAAATATGGTCGGAACAAACTCTTAGGTGATCGTAGGAAATCAACAGTACAACTCGTACCTATGTTTAATAGTGGAAGTAAGAGCATTTCCACATGCACAGTGCAAAGGGAACTCAAAGGATGGGGACTAAACAGCTGTGTAGCTTTAAGAAAACCACTGATCAGTGAGGCTTATCAGAAAAAAAGGGCTTCAGTTTGCAAGGTAGCATAAAGATTGGACTCTGGAGAAATGGAAGAAGGTCATGTGATCTGATGAGTCCAGATTTACCCTGTTCTAAACTGATGGGCGTATCAGGGTAAGAAGAGAGGCGGATGAAGTGATGCACTCTTCATGGCTAGTGCCTACCAGCCTGTGGAGGTTAGGGTTATGATCTGGGGTTGGTCAGGTTCAGCAACGTTATGTTCCCAAAGAATGAGATCAGCTGACTACCTGAATATACTGAATGACCAGGTCTTTCTATCAATGGAGTTTTTCTTCCCTGATGACATGGGAATGTCCCAGGATGACAATGCTAGGATTGATGGGGCTCACATTGTGAATAAGTGGATCTGGAAGCATGAGGCAGCATTTTCACACATAGATTGGCCTACAGAGAGTCCAGACCTCAGCCCCATTGAGAATCTTTGGGATGTTCTGGAGAAGACTTTGAGCAGTGGTTCGACTTTCCCCATCATCAATATGCGATTTTGGTAGAAAATTAATGCATCTCTGGACAGAAATAAATGCTGTGACATTGCAGAAGCTTATCGAAACGATGCCACGGCAAGTGTGTGTCGTTCTCAGAGCTAAAGACGGTCCAGTAAAATATTAGAGAGTGCAATTTTTTTTGGACAGGCAGTGCATATGTATTATGAGTATATGAATAACCCTTTTAGCTGGTAATAGGATTTTGACTTTGATATATGTGCATTTTTAGCAATAAATATCAGCACTTGTACAGATACATTTCTTTTTTCACAATACATTCAATGTTTTTTGACTGTAGTGTAATCGTTCCTGATTATCATTCATTTGAGGGTTACATGAATCATACTTATCATACTGTATATGAGTTTTAAAGTTCTTCTCTAATGTCCTGCATAATGAAATGATAAGAATGAGTGACTAATAAAATGTCTAACTTATCTTAATGTTTCCCTTCCAGACCACATGTCACCTGTGACACTCACCTGCAGCACACCTACAGCAGGTCTTCTCGTCATTCAGGTACGTGCCATCTGCGCATGCTTGTCTTCTTCTACGGAATATTTCCTTCAGTGAACGCGGGGACGCTGACATTTCAGGCTGGGGTGAGGCAGAAGAAAAAGCCCTAAGAAACGAGCCAGAAACCGAAAGTGAAAGTAAGTCACTCCACATATTAGTTTGACAAAATAACTTGAAACTAAACCCAAACAGTCTCCTAACGAACGTTTTTTACGCTTTGCTAACAGCCACTGTCGAAGTTTGAATTCAGGTGTTGCGGGGAATTCTGTAACCCGTCAGTTTGATTCCCCGGAAAGTCCACCTTAATATGCCTTAAACCCGAACTAATCGTTTTTTATTTAACTTAACCACCACCCAACCTTAACCTTGAAGTCGCCTTTAACTATAAACGTAGCGTTAGCGTTCATTAAAACAAGGTAGCACTAAACAAGGAGCAAGACATCAATATCTGGCACAGCGCGTAGTAACAAATGTCAACTAGCACACAAACTTTACACTCGTAATATGTTTAACTTTACTTACAGTGACACATGGAGGAATAATAAGATGGTAAACAACGCAGGAGCCCTCATCAGCATCGTGTTAGTAGCTAGAAAACTCCTTCTACGTTGTATTTGCCCTTCTCTGGTTGTATCAGGAACACAGTAACCGCCTTGATAATGAAGTCACTGCGCATGCGGGGATTTCTGGCGTTGGTGTGTTTTTCCTCACTTTCGAAGTTTCAACTGTCACCAAACACTGAGCTGTCAATTATACACTGAGTCTAGTTCACACGATAATCTACAGATAAAACTGTTGAATACAAAACACTTAAAGGTGCAAGTTTCTACTGTATATGTCCACCATGTTTGTATTGTATTGTGTATTTTATTCATGCCAATTGCATCATTGCTATGTTTTTGGAAAGCCCCACAAAAACCAATTCCCTGCAGTGTGAATGAAAAGTGACTGACAGAAAATTCCCTCCACATGAAACTGGCTTCCGCAACATACATATCACATTGTTGGGCTGCAGTGACAAGTTTTTGATGACAACTAGTAAAGAAAAGAAGCAAATATTTTCACGTGAAACATTTTCTACACTATTTTTGCTTCAAAATGACTCAGATTAATTATCTAGATTCAAAAGCAGTGTTTTTTTCACTTTCAGCTTCAATGACCTCTATGGTGGTTCTTGTTAGAAGCGCTTTTAGGCTTCCTCTTTATTAAAAAATTAACATTTGCAGTAAAGAATGCGGCAAAATTATGTGAGTTCCAAAAAATAATGTGATTTATGAACTTTCTGAGCAAGATCAATACTTTTCTTATGTATTTTATTCACTGTTTGGTATTCCTCTTTGTTTTATTTGAATATGTCATGCTGCCTTTGATTTTTTTGAAAGATTAAAGCCAATATATTTTAATTGTTATGTAATTAAGATGATTATTATGAAGCAGCCATTCTTCAATCTGCAGACGACTACATGCTAAACTCAATTTATGCCACTAGGTGGTGTTATTGCTCTTTGTCTGCTAGAAATGCAGAGGGTTTGGATTCTGTTATACAATAAAATGTTTCTTCTTCCAGTGTACTGAAACGATTGCTTAAATAATTCAATTCAAAAGGCACTTTAAACTTTTTACATTATATGTTGAGATTCTCAATCTATCATAATACTGCAAGAGGATTGGTCAAAATTAAATAAGACTAGATCAAATGTAATAACTGCAAACCACAGCTGGAAGCACAAAACAAAATTTTTTAAATATAATTTATTTGGATTAGCTGCACACATGTTTGTTGGGTTGTAAAAGCGAAGTTTAAAACATGCATTTTTCATTGCTGTACTGGCATGACCTGCTACTGACTCAGACCCATCTTATTTTTGTTCCTGAACAGGAAATCGGGCAAATAAAAATAAAAATACGACGATGCAGGCGAGCGAGGTTCTACGCAGCTGGATAAAGAAATGTGTTCTCCTCCATGTTAACACTTTCTTACGTTCATGAGGTCCCTTCGGAGCAGCACGGTCAGTGAACCTAACGTAAGAAATTCATGCCTCACCTCCACTACACATCCAAAAAAATGCCATATTTGTTT
This sequence comes from Amphiprion ocellaris, assembly GCF_022539595.1. Taxonomy (NCBI): domain Eukaryota; kingdom Metazoa; phylum Chordata; class Actinopteri; family Pomacentridae; genus Amphiprion; species Amphiprion ocellaris. The sequence goes on from NC_072781.1 coordinate 8,139,525, forward strand.
GATCTTTGCCAAATGTAGTTAACAGCAAATTTATCTTTTCACAAAAGTGGGGGAGAAAGTGTTTGGCTGGGGAATAAAAACTTAACTTGAAGGAGAACTCCAGTGGGATTTGCTTGTTTTTGCATGTGCATCAAATTTCAGCCCTTTGTAGTCCCGCTGAGTCCCAGTGTTGGCTCTGAACCAGGCTTCTGAATGCTCATGTCGCCCACTGATGGAGCAAAACGAACACATACAGGTGTTGCAGGACAATTAGAAAGTAATTATTTTGTTCACAGTAGCAGCTTGGATTTAGTTGTGCCTTTTGATCAGCTCACTGGTTTAGTCCAGACTGAAATATCTTAGCATCTACTGGGGAGGTGGCCATGAAATTTTGCACGGACATTCTCGGTCCCCAGAGGATGCAGGGTAATGAATTTGTTGATTTCTTCTGTATGTTCTTACATTTGTGATGATAAAGGAAATTTGGATAAATTGTAGGGATGTCCAATATAGTTTTTTTTGCCAATAACCGATATGCCAATATTGTCCGACTCTCAATTTCTAATATCAACCGATACCGATACCAATATGTGTGGGCTATTTCACAAATTTTAGGTAACATCATATATCTCCTGTCATGGAATTAACACATCATGCCTAATTTTATTGTGATACCCCATTGGATGCATTCTCAAATGCAACAAGGCTTTCTCATGATAGGCAAAAAAAAAAAAACGCTAACGATATTGACCGATATTACATTTTTATGCCAATAGCCCCTAATAAATTGTCAGAAAATCTGGCACACACATTCATGACCTCCTCATAATGAAATCTAATAACTCTGGTGATGTTTCAGCAAGAACCAACATCGAATCAACTCTCTCTTTTTCTTTTATTTATTCTTCTTGAACAAATGTCTGCAAAACTAAAGATAACCCCATTACCCTAAGCTGCTATTTTGTGTTTCCTGCTAATTTGCGCATTTTCTGGGAAACACGTAGTCATTATACCTGCTAAATACCAGTCATATATTCTCAGAGTGGAAAAAGTCATTGTGCTACATCATGCAGTGCACATTTTGGGAAGTAAAATCTTCTTTTTCAGTTGCTGAGTTTTAAGATAAGCAAGTGGTTGCGTAATCTTCCCGGCACAGATGCATGCGTTTTGGTGCCTCATCCTCTGTTTTATGTGGGCTCATGCTTAATGTAATAATATCATGAAAATGTTACCAGCAGGCCACAATGAGAGCATTACTCTCTTCCATTCTGCTGTACTACAGAAAAACCAAATAGCTGCAAAAGCGCCACCAGAGAACTGCAGCTCATAGATTTCTGCTCCGTGGAGCGGCATTATCATCCACGGCCAATGTGTTCCGCCTCCCATCGCCCCCGGGTCATATGCAGAATAAGGCAGAGTAATAGCTCCAGTGAGATGGAGGGAAGGAAAAAAAATAAAATAGAATAAGACAATGTTTTTGTTGTTAGGAGGAAGCTGCTGGAAGGGGCCGCGTTGCAAAGCCTCCCCAGAGAAACAGAAGAAGAGGGAGGAGATGATTCCAGCAAGGTAACAGCTCTTCTCTTTCTATAAAAAAAAACAAAAAAAACTTGTGCAGTTGTCTGTATGCTGAAGTTCATTAATGCTGTGTGTTTCATAGATTTAGTTAACTATAGTCACGATGCCCTGGGTCTTTCTTTGGAAATTGGGTCACAACAGTGTTAACTCAAAATAACAAGCAAAGCAACAAGTTTTTCCAGAAATTGTGTTGCATGTATGAGTGCCACGATTTGTACTATCTGAAATGTCTCCCCTTGAGTACACTATGCATTTGTTAATTTAAAATTTCATGCATGTTGCGGAATAGTGTTTCCTACTTCATTCTTAATCCCTTGAGGTTGAAACTTCTTATTTATATTTAGCTGTCTTTTATGGAGCCAGAGCTGTTAGGCCTACAGGTGGTAATCATAATCCATGAATGCGCTGAGAGAGAATTTGAAAGCTATATCGGCTTTGCTCTTTTAATTCAGAACAGCTATGCGACTGCAACTTTGACATTTAAACACAACTGCCATAACAGTGTTGTGCATTTGTGTCCTGAAGAGAGCTTTTTTTAAACATTCAACCTAAAAAGACTGATGAGATTCACACTCGGAAACGAGGCAGGAATATTTTTATTTGGGAAATCTTGACTGAGAAAAAAACGCGAGGAAAGAACTATATGTTGCTAACTGCTTGTGTGCCCACTGTAGACCAAACTGGCACTGGTGGGACAAACCGATGCTTCTTCACACAGAACAGGAAAAGAGTCATGCTGCTCTTCAACTACAGGAAATAACCTCGGTGCTGATGACGCAGGTCTCGGGGGAAAGCTCAGCAAGTTCTGTCGATGTGAAGCATACTGTACACTCTGTATAAGTGCACGAACAAGCAGGGCTGTGCAAGGCTGTGCAACATGTTGCAGCACGGACACACACATTCACACTGCCACATCTCTTTGAGGGTTTGTTTTGTGGCATATATTAGAAGTATGGAATCTGTTCATCACTAAACTGTCAAACACAGCTGAAATATCTCCCTGTCTTTCTCTCCCCCGGCACCGGCTTACACACATCCACACAAACTAGATGAAAAGACGTAAATCTGTAAAGCTGCCACCAGATGATAAGTCTGTGCAGAGAGATTTCCCCCAGCAACACGTCCAGCGGTCTGCCTAATTAGAGCTGAGTGTATCTGTGGGCAATGGAGTCTGCGTCTGCACATGGAAAGGGGGGATTTGGCCGAGAGCGTTCATTCACTGGGCTGTCTGGTGGCAAGACAATGGTGAGGAGGCAGATTGGATGTCTTGTTTCCAGAGGAAAGACAAGAATAATGCCGGTTGAATATTCCATAGAGGTGGATTTTTGGGGGGACTGTTGGAATTGGAAAAATCCGGTTAGAGACTTAATGGAAACAGAGCAGTAGCAGGGAGAGGCTGAGCTGAGCCTGTAGGCCGATCTGATGCCAGCCCTGCATGTCCCATCCTTTACCTGTCCTCTCTGTCCTCAGAGTGGGTCCACTCCACTCATTTATCCTTTGTCTAAACCATTATATGAAAGGGCGTCCTCCCATCCTGTCCTCAAGGACGACCACTCTCTCACTGCTGAGTCCGCCCTCGCACAGAATATGTGACTGTTGTGATCCTCGTAGTCCCTAAAACTTGTACAGAATTGAGATCGGCTTCAGAAATTCCCAACCAGAGATACCTGTAGGCAAAGGCTACTTTGGCAGCATATGTAGAAATTCATAAAGTGAATATACTGAGTCAACAGCGAGGCCTAAACACTGAACATTATGACTGAGAGTGTGTCGAAACTTAGCTGGTAAATGAGCAGAGAAGTTGAGCAATTCATTCAGCAGTTATTGATTTAAGGTTTGCTATGGATACATGGAAATTTTAAGTTTAATTGTATGAAAAAGATATTGTGACAAGCCAGTATACACTTAAATAATAGTACTGAGCGAAATCCAGTTTAAACTTAAGTCGATGAAGGGTTTTTGGCTTCATTTATACACATAGCTGAAAAAAATGAGCAACACTAACTACATAATTTGACTTTCAGTAACTTTGCCAATGGCTGTGCAGTGTCTTTATTTTGTTACTCTAACAACAAAGTGATACATGCATCAGATTTTTGTTCAATAATTCATAAGACGCTAGTTAAAATGTCCAATTTTGTTTCTCCTAATGAAAAGAAACGTTTCATAAATTACTGGACTAGCAGCAAAGACAGCACGTTTTTCTGACCTTTCACCTAATGTTCCACCACATGTGCAGTTTTTTGGCAGCCTTTTCAGATTTTCTAACAAACATAAGTGACATATACAAACATAACCTCCTGCAGCATCTTCACTGAAATTAATCCACTTTCTGAGAACATAGAAATACTTAACATGAAACTTTTTATTCGCCCACACAGAAAATACACATAAATGCAGATTGAAACACACACACAGAGACTACCCACACTGCATGAACACACAAAGCTATCACCTCCCACCCACCAGCCTGGAAAATATTAACCTTTTCATCTCATGTCACCTTTTCGTCTAACTTCATGCTCGCATGCCTTTACAGACACACGCCACGGTGCACACATGCACGTTACAAACTGGTTGTAAGTGCACACGGATTCATGCGTACAAACACAGGGACACACAAGCAGCTGCAGATATCTCAGAGGAACTTCAGAGAATTCAGGGAGTGGAGAGTCATTTTGTTAAAGAGGACCAAGCTGCAGGAAATGAGAATCATTGACCCTCCCTTGTGACCGAATTTACAATCTGTGCCTGAAATCAGTTGGAGGAAGAAAGAAAACAGAGAAAGTTAGCTGGAGAAGGAAATGTTTGAGCGTCTATAAATAGAAAGCCCATGTTTGAAATGATTCTGAAAGGCATGCAGTCATTTATTATTCAGCTCATATTGCTCCACGTTTATCACATAGAACGAGTAGAAAGGAACTTCACAGGCTTGTTTCGAATCTAGATTTATTTCCCAACAGTAGCAGATTTAAAACTAGTGATAGGCGACATTGCGCATTTATGAAAATATTTTAGATAAACCCTGATTTACGTCTGACAGGTTTTATTACAGTGTGAATTTCTAATACTGGGATATGAAATGAAGGAAATGATGCTTTAAACTAGCAGATCAAATACTGTATTTGCCCCAGAAAATGGCTGTATCCCTGTAAATCATAAATCAGTTCAGCTCCTCGAATGCAACACCAAACAATCTAATTGTCTTAGATCAGCACCTATAAGCCAGCTGCTTTGTGCACACTTTGACTGTACTCAGACAAAGGGGATTTCAAATTGCCTTTCAAATACGCTGTGAACCTTTAAGATTTTTATCACAACAAACAGCGAATATGGGAGGCTGCTATTTGAGCGTGAGGCATTAACGAAAACAAACAGTATATTGTGAGCACGAAGAGAAGAAGCCTTTTGCATTGAAGACATGCATGGGGCCTCATTCATAATTCAGAGGCGTCGCAGCGATATGAGAGAGGAGGACGCATCTGTCTGCATTACGCCAGCGTTGCCTCTTCGTTGCATCACCCTCCCGGGAGGTTCGTTTTCGAGAGTTTAATACGCTCCCTATCAGTGGCGCTCTGGCTGTGGTCTAATTTCAGCCTCAGATAAGAGCCTTTATTTGTCACCCAGCTCCTTTGCCCTGTCACACAGCCTAGAAGTGCCTCCTCAGTCTGAAATCTTTAAAAGGAGTGCTGACTGGATGAGCTGCCGTTTGTCTATACGTTACTTGTGACGGTTAAGTGTGCAGTATCACAAGTGAGAATATTATGAACCCTCAATTCTAAGTCAAAACCCATCCCCCACACACACATATAGCTGTCTCCCCACACAAAGAGAGGCGCATGTGCCTTATTACACACACACACACACACACACACACACACACACACACACACACACACACACACACACACACACACACACACACACACAGCTGGCTGCTGGTCTGTCTGACCTAGTTTATTTCTGTAGGCTGCTCTAATGGAAGGAGCGAGCGTGGTGTATTATCTGACTGTATCTGATTTGCATTTCTGCCCTGTCACTGGCAGATGGCACCAGAGGTCGAGAGCAGAGCTTTTCGGAGGCCCGCTCGCACACACATATCCTGCACGTACACACAAACACACACACACAGAACACATGAAGCTTTACACTTGTCATATAAGAACTTGAGTTGTCAGAAAAGCTGGTGAATTGCAGTTTTGTTAAGCTGACTTAATGTGTAAGTAAAAAACGCTGGATGTGATAGAGTCACGCACGCTTGCAGACGCACGCAAACTCATGTTGGAGACATAGTACAACGCTCACTTGCATGCATGCATGCAGAGGGGTGGAGCGCCTGGTGTTCTGAACTGTAGCGTTCGGTTTACACCCTCTGCTCTTGCACTATTCATGCTTGATAGGAAGGAAGTGATGAATCACGCTCACTTATTTGTGGTAGTGGTGAGTGTTCAAGTACAGATAGGGCCTCTCTCTCTTTCTGCCACACAGACAAACTTTCTCTCTCTCTCGAGAAATCACAGAGGAAGTGAACAGACATGAAACCTCAGCAGTTTGTCATTCTCTATTTGATGGAAGTCATGCTTGAAATCATTCAGAAAGAAGGTGATTTGGGGGTTTTATTGTGGTGCAGGAGTGATGTGTTTACATCACTGCCATCGCATCAGGGCCATGTACGACTTGATCGCTTCTGTCATGTGTTCCATCAAATTTGGACAAATCTTGTGTTGCAGAAAAAGCGCACAGTGGCTCTAAGGTGCGTTCTCTTGTCTGGGTTCATCTGGAGCTCACACAGAAACACCATCACACCCAGCTGGGGAGTGGCAGTGTCATAAGTTGGTGTGTATGTGTCTGCACTGACATTAATTTAAATATGTCAGCAGTTTTTTAACTTTTTGATGACAGGAGCTGATACGTGCTGCTGTGCACACACTTAAACTGCATGCACACACACGCACATGTGAATCTTTATTTGGAGACAGGAAGCATCAGGGTGTGCTCTCACTCTGTCTTTCTCTACCTCGTTCTCTCTCTCTTTTTCACACACACAGCAACACACACACACACACACACACACACACACACACACACACGTAACCGTTATTTGAGGGTGTGGGGACATTTTCCATGCGGTTTGAGTGGTTTAGCTTTGCAATTGTAAAAAAAAAAAAAAAAAAAAAAAAAATCTGCCAGATCTGCTGTACATGAAGACACAAATGGTTTAAATGGAGAGTGGGGGGGTGAAACCAATTAGTTTGAGGCTCATTAAAGTGTTGGGCAAAAACTGGCCAAAAGAGAGAGAGAAAAAAAACACATGCAAAGTCTTGTCACGCCAACTTTTCCATGAGCATTGGTTCACATGACATGAAGAGGCTGACTGAGATATGATTACATTGTTAGAAATTGTATCCACCGAGTTCAAAATAGAGGCCTAGGTTCAAACAGAATGCTACTTGAGCATTAAAATCCCCCCTCCGTTACTTCTGTGTCTTCTGCTTTCATAATTTTCTTTGACACGGCCATCTCCTCTCTGACTCATCCATCAGGTCTCAAGTGTATTGTGGCGAACCGCTGTCGAATTTACTCCACTTTTATATCCCTTTCCTCTCCTGTATCTCGCTCTCTCCCTCTCTCCATTTCCATTTGCACTGCATCTGTCTCTCTTAAGCAAAGGTTAACTTCTAGTTCAATGTTAATACTACCTAAATAATGCATATTTCCCATGAAACATGAATGAGCTGGCTTTTTTTAAAAGGAAAATATTGTAAATTATACAGACTTTGTCAATCTCATGAGCTGAAATATTTCAATATTTGGACAGACATGCAGGGAAGTTCAGAACAGGGTAGAATTTGAGCTCTCGGTGCAAATAGTGTTGCCTTCCAGGGTTTTTATAAGTGATAGAGAAGACTAGTCGTTAGCTCAGAGGGTGCTAATTGTGTGGTCGGTGCTCTAGTTTGAAAGAAACTGAGTAAAAATCTATGTGTGCGTCATGTCAGTGTACCTCTGCTCTTTTAATAAAGGTAACACAAGTTCAGAAGACTTTAGTTTCTGTTCAGCTTTCAAACTTTTTTGGTAATTCACATGTGCCCTTATTTTGCTGCAACTTTTCAGCATCACAGCGATGTCATCCTCACTTCAGGTGGTGTATGTGACACTCTTAGGGCCACATTGTGTGCTGTCTCCTCACACCAGCAATTGTGTCATTTTTACCTCAAAAACCTGTTAGCTACGCAGTTTGGGCTTCTCGTGTCTTGCTTAATAGCCTGAAGTAGATGCAAGTGGAACTGACATAAGCCTGTGTGTTTATCTGTTATTGTCTGCCGCTGTGAGCATGTGCTCTGGGTGTCCTCTGTGTGTGTGTGTGTGTGTGTGTGTGTGTGTGTGTGTGTGTGTGTGTGTGTGTGTGTGTGTGTGTGTGTGTGTGTCCCTGCATGTGTGTTTTTGGATGCTGTGGGTGGGTACAGCCTGTGTGCATGCCATGAATGTGGATGATGCGTGTGCACGCTTGCTGTGTGTTCTCATTTGATAGCCGCTTGCTATCAGTGTTTGTTTGGGGTTAAAAGCCCCTGTCTCTGAGGGTGTTAGCGGGGGTCATCTAAACCGGATCTGCAGCAGAATCGCTTGAGAGGCAGAAGCATAATCTGTAGCTGGCTTTGTGCTCCCAGATTAAAGTGATGATGTTTTAAACCTTTCTCACGGCCACAATATGCCTTTGCTTTCCTCCCCGTTACTCAGTGTGAGTGTGACAGCAGATCCACACGGTCGGGTTCAAGAAGAGGACACCTTCCTCGCTATTTATGAAGCGGGGAGCTTTAGCATATTATCTGAGACGACGCACGCATGTTCTATTCATCTATTAATTTGCCATCAGCGTGGTGTAGCTATAGCGTATCTTCTCCACTGTTTGAGGGGAAACAGCTGCTAATCCTAATCCTCCCCCAGTCCCCCCCCCACCCCCCGGGATTCTGTCAAATCACAGGCCCTTTAAAAAGCTCTGGCTGGCTGGTTTCAGGGCTGGTTGAGTAGCTGTCTGACTGGCAGGCTCTAAATGAGAGGATGGACCATGCTTACCCACTCCCGTGACTGACATCCACTAGGCCTCCAAAAGTATGTCACTTGTTTGCACAAGTATGTACATACACAACCCAGAAATTTTCAGCGCCCGCTGTTTTTTCCAGTGGTATCGTCCGACAGGCTTTACTGATAAACATCTGCAGACGAGTAGTTTACAGGTATGTCAAGAAGGTTTAAATAAATGCATACCATACTGTGACACAGAGTAGTAGAAGGATTTTTGGTTTACACAAGATGTTTGTTGCTGGAAAAGATGTTCTTAATAACAGCCAGTGATACTCACATCTAAAAGGAAATCGACAAACCATCAGGGAAATCTTTCTGCAACCATTCTCTTATCTTGTCCACATGTTTAGGGGGACATCTTAACATTTGGGGACATAATATGCTTATTTGCTTTCTTGCTTGTTAACTTAGTTTAGCATAAAAAAATGGACGCAGTTGGCCAGGCAACAACTGGGATCTTTAGGAGATCACCTTGTCAAGTCATTTTCATAGTTTGAACCAATAATAAACAAAATATAACGTTATTTACCTAAAGAAGTGTTGATCTTTATGCTAAGCTGTCTATAACCATATTTAGGGAAGAGGGTGGTATCAATCTTCGCATTTAGCTCCTAAACTCTTAAAAAAAACTTTCAAAAGAAAGCAAATAACAGTATTTCTTAAACTGTTTAAATGTGCCTTAATCAAAACACTTAACCCCAAACTACTGCTGCTGCTATGTGTATATTTAAACTAAACCTAGAGTTTACAGAGCTCTTCTTTCTTACAAGAGAAAAAAAAAGATCATTAGGTCTGTAGTTCCTCCTTTTTGCATCATATCAGAGTAAAAGGTTGAAAGCCTTGGTGTAGCGCCAACATCACTGCCACACTCTGTAATGTGAAGATTTTAGAAAAGACTTGACACATCCCCACTCTTACAAACAAAACATCAACTGGTCACATCAGTATACTCAGGGGTTTTGCCGCCACAATCTAACGCTAACGCTTTAGCTATGGTGGCAACTAATGTCAGCAAACTGTAGACGTGTATTATCCTTTCCTGCCACTCCCTCTGTTGAGTCTTGACAGTTTATTTTGACTCTGGAAGTAGTTTCAGAAAACTACCGCTACTTCTGAAAACGTCTCAGCCATGAGCAAATATACTGTTGTTGGCTGCAAGAGTGAACGCAGGAGTCTTCATGCACTACTAGCACCAGAGGAACTGAAGATCCAGTAGATGACTTTTATTATTGATGACAATGTCTTCAAAAAATCGAAAAATCCTTGGTTTGATGAGCATGTTGAGCAGCTATAGGGGCTACTGTTACATTTACCTTTGACTGTATGCCCACAGGTCAGAACTATGAGGATGTAGTCTTGTTGTCATTCAGTCATGGTGCCAACTGTGAAATTGACCTCTTTGGACTAACTTTCCATACACAGGAACTAAAAACATAGCCAAGCTTTTCTTTTTCACTGAAAAGTTGAAAGACATATTCTGAGGACATGTGCCACTGACATTAATTTGCTTTGAAGGGGGACAAAATAGGACCTTTAAATTGACCACCATCTTGCGATCACCACTCGTGGCCACATTGAGCTAATGTTACTTAAGTCAAGTTTCTGTCCAAATATAGCAAAATTTTAACCACATTTTTAGAAAAATGGGCTTTGAAAAGATTTATTTTGCCCATGTCTTCCACCCACAACTGTTATGGGAATAGTAGGAGTCATGCATATCTATATAAATAAATACCTGGTGCTTGTACATCATTTGGATGCTGTTAACTACTGCAGAAGAAGAGAGCACCAGTAAAACCTCACACAGTAAAAAAAAAAAAAGCCTGTAGAAAATGTGACATACAGAAATATAGCAATTAATTTGAAGAACTTTGCAGTCTCTAGTTCTGATGTTTGCATAGCAATATATGGGTGGATATGCACTTACAAGCTCATTTTAAACCACTGGAAGACCAAAATGCTCTTCAACCAGTTTCTTGGCATATCATTGACTGAAAGTGGTCAGTTGAGAGTTAATGCGCTGGAAACAAATAAAAATGAACCCTTTTAAAACCCCCAGAACTCGAGTGTGTCAGGATTTTGACTACATCCTCCACAAGCTCTAAAGATATAGTACTTGCTGTTTTGATGCATCTCACGAAGTGTAAGACCCTGAAGCAGTTTCTCTTCTCTGGAAGTCTGAAAGTCTGAAGTACCATTTCTAACTTTCACTCTCCAGCACAAACACTAATATCGGTCTTGTCCATCAGTTGTTCTCACATCAGTCATTTCAGATAATGACTCTCAGCTGGGAAAGTGGAGCGACGTCGAGGCTGAGAGTATCAGCAGACACACTTGCGTCTTCCTCCCTTGTTCTTGGCATATAAGGATGAGATGCGGATGAGGAGCGCGCGGGTAACTATCAGTTATCAGCATGAGGATTAGGGACTGTCATCAGCACCCATATGCCTCATATTACCCTCCTGATGACACTAGATGGAGAGAGGGAAAAGATTGAGGAGGAGGAGGAGGAGGAGGTGGCTCGGGGGAAGGATTACACCCGCTCTAAGATTTCAGGGTAAAAGTCAGGTAGAGAACAGAGCCTGTCAAAGTAAAGTCTCATATAGACTCTGGTGTGTGAATGTACATTTCCACAAGTGCACAAATCCCCAGAGATATGCATAAAAAGACATTGTGGCAGGAGCACTTTTCATTTCTGGGTTCCTAAGCTAAACACAATGCAAGTTCCTGTTGTAGAAATGTGGGTGTGAATGTTTGCTGTGCTGCTTGTATGTATGTATGTATGTACACTACCAGTCAAAGGTTTGGACACACCTTCTAATTCAATGTTTTTTCTTTATTTTTACTACTTTCTACATTGTAGATACATACTGAAGACATCAAGGCTATGAAGCAAGATATATAGAATTATGCAGGTAACAAACAATTGTGAAATAACTAAATATGTTTCAGATTTCTCAAAGTAGCCACCCTTTGCTTTGATGACAGCCTTACAAACCCTTGGCCTTCTCTCTATGAGCTTCATGAAGTAGTCATCTGAAATGGTTTTCACTTCACAGGTGTGCCTTGTCAAAGTTCATTTGTGAAATTTCTTGCCTTTTTTATGGGGTTGGGACCATCAGTTGTGTTGTGCAGAAGTCAACTTGGTACACAGTCATCAGCCCTATTTGACAACTGTTACAATCCATATTATGTCAAGAACCAATCAGCTAAGTAAAGAGAAACGACAGTCCATCATTACTTTAAGAACTGAAGGTCAGTCAGTCCGGAAAATTGCCAAAACTTTGAATGTATTCCCAAGTGCAGTTGCAAAAACCATCAAGTGCTATGACGAAACTGACCGCCCCAGGAACGAAAGACCAAGAGTCACCTCTGCTGTTGAGGATAAGTTCATCCAAGTCACCAAACTCAGAAACTGCAAGTTATCAGCACCTCAGATTAGAGCCCAGATAAATGCCACACAAAGTTCTAGCAGCAGACACATCTCTACATCAACTGCTCAGAAGAGACTGACCAATCAGACCTTGATGGTCAAATAGCTGCTAAGAAACCACTACTAAGGAAAAGCAACAAGCAGAAGAGATTTGTTTGGGCCAAGAAACACAAGGAATAGACATCAGACCAGTGAAAATCTGTGCTTTGGTCTGATGAGTCCAAATCTGAGATCTTTGGTTCCATCTTTGGTGTCTCTGTGTCACGCAGAAAAGGTGAACGGATGGTCTCTACATGCATGGTTCCCACCAAGAAGCATGGAGGAGGAGGTGTGATGGTGTGGGGGTGGTTTGCTGGTGACACTGTTGGGGATTTATTCAAAACTGAAGGCACACTGAACCAGCATGGCTACCACAGCATCCTGCAGCGACATGTCATCCCATCCGGTTTGCGTTTAGTTGGACCACCATTTATTTAAACAGGACAATAACCCCAAACACACCTCCAGGCTGTGGAAGGGCTATTTGACCAAGAAGGAGAGTGATGGAGTGCTGCGCCAAATAACCTGGCCTCCACAGTCACCTGATGTAAGCCCAATCGAGGTGGTTTGGAATGAGATGGACCGCAGAGTGAAGGCAAAAGGGCCAACAAGTGCTCAGTATCTCTGAGAACTCCTTCAAGACTGTTGGAAAACCATTTCTGGTGACTACCTCATGAAGCTCATCAAGAGAATGCCAAGAGTGTACAAAGCAGTAATCAAAGCAAAGGGTGGCTATTTGGAAGAATCTAAAATATAAAACATGTTTTGACTTATTTCACACTTTTTTGTTTACAACACATATATGGGTTCATTCATAGTTTTGATGCCTTCAGTGAGAATCTACATTTAAATAGTCATGAAAATAAAGAAAAAACATTAAATCAGAAGGTGTGTCCAAACTTTTGAAGGTAGTGTACGCATGCATGCAGAGCACTATGGGAAAGCTTCTTTCAATGTATTTGCTTCTGGCTATGCTATTCTTCAGTACAATGGACTCATATATGTTCTTCATTGATCCCATTGAAAGAATAAGTACTTGTGTGTGTGTGTGTGTGTGTGTGTCTGTGTGTGTGTGTGTGTGTGTGTGTGTGTGTGCGTGCGTGCGTGCGTGCGTGCGTGCGTGCGTGCGTGCGTGCGTGTGTGTGTGCAGAGGAAGGGGAGGGGCCGGTGGCGACAGCAATACAGTAAGTGTTTCCATGTGCTTTTCTTATTCATGAAGACGCACATAAACACACACACAGACTGACAAAGCATGCTGGCATATCCATGTCAACAAAAACTCTCCCTTCACACACACACACACACAGAAACTGAGCCAGTGTGACTCATTAGGTGACTCAGGTCTTGACAGTAAAAAATAACATCTGAAAACATTTACCGTATATTCATTAACAGTTGGTCCAACTCATGACGAGAAGCACTTTAATGGACTTCCATCAAATGCACGTTGTTGCCAGCTAATCTGACTCTGTGCTGCACCATATGTACGCATGCACAGCGATGTGTTTCCAAACGTCTCCCTCTTCTTCTTCCCAATTCTACTTCCTCATTGACCCTAGTTCATGTGTGCTATCGCCGGGCTATTTCGGTGCTTTCACACAGAAAGAGAAACCATGCAGAGGATTTGCTGAAAGTGGGACCAAGTTCACAGCAGACAGAATAATGAGTCCATGTGATCAAGCTACTTTTTATGAACGTTTTTCTCAAATTTATGCTGTTTAGATGGTACTTTTTTCGTTCTTTGACCCTGAAGTATAAATAAAAATAAGTACAACACTGATTAAAATTACAATATACATTAAATATAATGCTGAAGAAGGCAGTAATTGTTTTAATATTTGTCTTAATCACCATCAATGAAAAGCTAGATGGGATTCCAGCTTTTACGTGGCAGATTAATTCAAAAAGAGATCCTGTGAGAAGTGAACCAGCTTGGATGATAATCAGTCTGAATCACAGCAACTTATGTTGTCTTTATTTTACTCATAGTCATTTGTGTTCTGAATAAAACATCTGCGTGTCATCTCATAAGCAGAATACTTCCATAGTGGCATTATTACACCGGCAAAAACGATTGAATCGAGCTTTCCCTCACCGGCCGCCACAGCAGACCACCATGAAGAAGCGAGAGGCAGTTAGCATGTAAAAAGACCATATGTTTGAGCCTGAGTGTGGGCACAGAGAAATGATACGCCTGTGGTTCTGCCTGGGCTCATGTTAGCCTGTTGGAGGCAGAGTATGACTTTGTTCAAACTGTAGTATACACTGTATACGTGTATGTGTGTGTGTGATTGCGAGTGCGATGGTCCACACGTGTGGGTGTGTGTACTTTTTCCACAGGCTGTCACTCGCGCTGCTGCTGCTGCTAAATCTTTAGTAACTTACAGTGCCTGTGCGAGAGTGTGTGTGTCTCTGTGTGTGTTTAAGCTTTTGTTTAATTTCTACTTCCTGTTTTATTCTTGGCCTAATCCAAACGCAACACAGCTGTGCAGTCAGCCAGAGAAAGAGGGCTTGGGGGATGGGTTGCCAGGTCCTGGTGAGTGCAGCCATGCTCTACAACTGCTACCAACAGATGGAAGGGAAATGGGGTTACCAGCTTGGGCTTATCTTCTCTTTGTAGGCCAGACTGACCCCCACGCATGCTCCCCCACCCCCTCATTTGGTCATAATACTATGCTTAAATCTCAGTATTTTGTTGTTAGCTCTTTTTTTTCCCCTTTTCAAGGGAGTTTGATGCGTAGACTACAAAGGGCCATACATGCCCAGAAAAAAAGCCAAAATCAAAAATTATGGAAAAGTCAAAGATGTTCAGTATGTTAACATGTTCAAAACTTAATGATCCAATGTCATATTTTTGACTTTGTTAGTTAGAACTTAAGGCCCGAGGGTTGTAATAAGAGGCAGGTTTGACATAGCCAGGCTTTCTTGGTGTAAACTGGCTCAACAAAACCTAAAACCATAGGACAAACAAATATAATTGGTATAATGATGGTAATTATCAACTTTTTCATCAGGCTCTGTCAACGCTTCCATAAAAAGGGGTATTTGACGTGTCTTGTGACTCAAAATGGACCGATCATGTGCCCCCTACTTCAGTCAAGAGAAACAGGTTGTTATGGTGGAGAGCTATGAGGAATATACAAATATGTAAAAAGTGCGGTGATTGCACATGATGCAAGAGAGGAAATGCTGATAGAAAACTGCTAATCAGTAAGTTAATGTATGTATTTTACCACTCAGTGCACTTAACGCCTGCTGCTTACTTCTAATGAGACGGCTGTGCATTAGAGCTCTGAAATTTAAACGTCATACATTTAAACATGATGCTCACAAAGTGCATTTAGGTCAGACACTGTCTCACGATGAAGGATACAAGGGAAGCGCTTCAGTTTCTTGCCAAATCACAGTGAAATTAATGGTATTGTTTGAATATACAGAGTTACCATGGAGATCTAGCTGGTTAAAAGTGAGCCACGTCTCTGGTTTTAGGCTAAACATACCCCGCTAACCCATTAACCTTTTTAAATAGTACACTCTCTGGTCACATCTGTTGGAACATTGCATGTGGCTTTGCCAAATATTGGGCTAGTTGTCAAATTGATGATGGTGAGCTGGCAGCTAACTAGTGCCAGACAGCCACAAAGACTGCACAGTCTAAAATAAACAAAAAAGACTTAAATACTTTCTAAAAAAAAAAGAGGTACATTACATTTGAAGTCTAACAGGACTCCCAGACAGTATTGTTGACAACTCTGTTCTGTTATTGTAGCTCTGTTGGTACATTTTAAAGAAAGAAAAATGGTACAATTACTTTTTAAATTAAAAAAAAAAGCATTGTATAGTCAGTCACAATAGCTCCTGAGGGGTGTACTATAAACAGATTATTGGGTCAGCGAGGTGTGTTGAGCCTAAAGCCTAAGTTTTCACTGTCACTAAGTTGGCTTTCTTTTAAATTGGCTAGATCACCATGGTAACTGATGCTGCACAGCTAACCTGCTGCAAAGGAGGTTATGTTCAGTTTGGGATTTAAATCGACTCTGAGAAGCCCTTTCACTAAATCTTTTACTGATGATATTCTGAGTAATGCAGATTCTCAGCTCAGGGAATAAATTATATCTGCAAACTTTTGAACTGTACATCAGCGTAATCCCACCGACGGAATCCATGCAGTCACAGCAGGCGAATTGCCATGGGAACCTCCATGCATTCAGTTGGTGATGCAGAAAATGCATAATTATGTTTTAAGCTTGGTCTTGATGTGCTGCCAAGTTCATTTTACATTGCTGGTACTGCAGCTAATGGAGCACAAATGTGAAAATTGACTGGTCGAATTTATCACAGAATATTGAGTCAGTAACATCAGTTTCATTTTGATTTGATGAAAGGGATTTCCACGTATCCTTCATTATAGGACAGTGTCAGACCTAAACAAATTTCTTGGGTATCATGTTAAAATGTATGACGTTAACAACTCTAATGTGCAGCAGGCATTGGAAGTCCCTGAGTGGTAAAATAAACATATTAGCTGACACAATCAACAATTTTCTACCATCATTTTTGCTCATTTGTAGGAACTGTAATTTTTTCCATAACAATTTTTTATATTCCTCGTTGCTTTCCATTATAACAACTCTTAATTGAAACAGTCAGCACACATTGGCCTATTTTGAAGGGGAGTCACATTAAGCATCAACCACATCTCACAGACCCTGATGAAGAAACCTTGGCTAAAAAACGAGAGCTGATAACCAACATCTTGACCCCCATATTATCTCTAAATGGGGTTTTAGGTAGCCAAATTTCTTTGTACACCTCTCTGGAGATGCTTATTTTCCTCTCAGGTGTTCTGCTTACTGCTCCATATTTAGTTTTTTACCCACTGCACACAGTTTAGTTCGTTAAAATGGTTACAGAAGGGGAAAATAAAATGTTCTAATTAGCTAAAAGTAACTTGGCAAACACCTTAGCTTGTTAGCTTAGCTCATTCAGTGTAAATTCAGCAATTATATGGCACAACTCAGCCAACAAACTACATATAATAAACTTGCTAATTGTAATTTAGCAACATTGTCACAAATAAGGCAGTATGTTTTTTTCTCAAAAGACTTAGACTAAGAGGATGTTATTAAAGTAAAACAATTTTTTCCAGATAATATGAAACCTCAATGGATTATATTTCTTGACAGAACGAGTAAAACTTTGTTTGCAGTTGGAGGTGTTCTGTCAACAGCGTTACAGACATTTCCTTTATAATTGCAGTCTAGAAGGAAACATTTGGCTCTTTTTGGGCCACAGTTTGTGCGTTATAAGCTCTGTTAATATATCCATAGGTGCTACAAAGCTACTAAGCTAATGAGCTTGCTAAATTGGCAAAATCATTAGTTTGTTAGTTTAGCTTAGTTTAGTTGCTGAGAGGATGTGTTCCAACAACAACACAACAAACAATGTAATATCAATAAACAGATAGTGCTGCATGGAAGACAAGCAACACATAATGTGTTTGCTAATGTTACCTTGGCTACAGAAAATTTTAATTTAGCAAAATTATCATCTTAGCTCTGTCACAACTAGGACAACATGTTCAGTTTTTTCAAAAGACTTAGATTAAGAGGTTTTGAAAGTAAAACTATTTTTTCCATTAACTGGGGAGGTTTTACTAAGATGGAACCTCGGTGGGTTAAAGATTCAAGCTAACGAGCTTGCTAAGTTGGCAAAATCTTTAGCTTGTTAGGTTATCGCAGTTGCTAACATGACTGTGTTCAAACAGCAAAAAAACAATGTAAAATAAATTAACAGATGGTGCAACACTGAAGACAAGCAACATATAATGATTTTGCTAAACTTGTTGGCTTGGTCACTGACAGATAACGCAGATGGTACAACATAGATCATCTTCCATTTTGGACTCCAGGCCTTTAAGTCTTCTCGACAATCCTAAAATAATGATTCAACATATTAATCCAACTCATAGCTGTTTTACTTTTGACCTGCTATCTCATAACTGACTTACTATCGCATAATACTGACATATTATCTGATATTGACTCTGTTGGAATATTTACTCATCTCAACCTTGGCTCAATATGTCCAGAATACATGAAACATGAATATATGCACTTTCATCATGTCTAAATTTTCAGTTTCTCTTCTTTTTCTTTTGGAAATGGGCTTTTATATTAGACTGACATTGGGCCTAGTGGGGGGAAGTGGACCGACAAATATGGAAATGCAACGAAAATATTATTTCATATCATCTGGGTTTGCTTCTTTTCATGTTATAGCCTAAAATAGCGTATCGTATTGCATCTTTATTCGGCTGGATGTAGAATTTATGACCCACATATTGGGAGGAAAATTCTAATGTACAAAGCAAACATTCCTCCAAATTGTCTACTTCTCCATCTTTGTCTCATCTTGAGAGGTGGTGATGCAGAAAAGAAAAAAAAATCAAACATCTTTTAGAAGAGCTGGAGCTCAAAACATACAAATGAAGCCATACATTGATTTGGATTAATATTTCAGGTGCCGTGTCTGCTGCAGCGCTGTTTGTGTATGTGATGAGGAGGGCAATCAAAAGCAAAGATGTGGACTCTGGAGCTCTTGCTCTACTGAAGTCAGGCCGCTTCATTCTCCTCAGTCTCGTCTGCCTGTGGAGAGCTTAGGCATCTCTCTCTGGTCTCTCTCAACCCAGCACAGCGCATTCATTATTAATCTACCAGAGTCTCTCCCTCCTTCTCAGCTCAGCCAATTACAGCTGGGCCCCTGCGACTGCTGTCTGTCTCATTTGACGCTGCACTGGTTGGCTTTGATGTCTCTATCAACACGAAAGAGCCGGGGACCCAGTCTTAATAGAGCAGAAGGCGATTATGTGACTGCCAGCCTCTGGGGGTGGAACAGTTTTTTTTTTTTTTTAAATATATATGTTTAATTCATACTTTATTTTATTATCAGGAGACTTTGGGCCATGCTTTAGCCAGGGTCTTGCCACTCTCTGCTCTCCTATCACAGCGACATGGTTGTTAATCCTGTTACTCTTTCATTTGGGGAGTCGCACAAGCCTGCGAGCGGAGCAGCCTCGTCTACCCGAAGGCCTCGCACCCCTCCCTCGTGGGCTGCTAGCCTTTCCTTCCTCTGCTCACTTCATGTGGAGAACGCCTTGATTAACCAGCGGCAACCACCGCGCATGCAACACTGATGGTTTGGTATGAGGTCAGGCTGCTTTTGGCTTGTAAATGTTAATGTTTTTAATCAGAGTTCAGAGGTCAGTTTGCTTTGAAATCAACTCAGAAAATGGAAATGTGCCGTTACTTGGCACATTTCCATAAATCCAAACCAACACAAAATTGCCAGTCAAGTCTGAATGGAAGCAAATTGTTCTCCGAATGATAACATGCAGATATCTTTGCTTTTTCCTCCCCGAGACTGCTGCTATAATAGATGCTCAGCTCTCCGGTTGAGTTGGTGTTATTTGTTTGAAGTGGGCTCTTCGCCCTCAGTTGAACTTTTAATAACAATCTTTCCATTACTTCCCTACCTTAGGTCCCACCCGCTATTTGCAGCACTGACCTTTAAAGCAGGAAGTTACTGTTAACACAGCCCCAACAGCTGCAATGACAACCTGCTTTACAGCATTTTTCTCACCAAGCGTAGCGCTCGTGCACATTTTCCTCCCCCGACTCGCTGTACACGCTCCATCTCACACATGCTAATATTTAGATTACGGGGTCTGGGTGCTGTCACTAAAAATTATGACTTCAGTTGACAGCAATGGTATCGAGTTAAACACTGCACTGGCCTCGCCATCTGATGACAACTGCACATTATAAAATGCATTTTCATTCTGCATGATTTTCATTAACTGAAAACAGCGAAGGGAGAGCATTACATAAATCTCTGATATAATTTTCTAAGCATGACTCAAAGCACTGGGGAACCCCACGCAGAAGACACATCTCAAAGCGGGTTTCTTTAAGAAAAGACAACATTGCATACATTTATTAGGGATGGACGCCAATTCCAATACATGCAAATCACCATTGTCCTTTAAATGTAGTGTCGACATTATTGCAAACACTTGTCTCCCTGCTGTTTTGTGTATTATATTTTTATTATCTTAGGATAAAAAAAACATTAACAATTACATGGGATGCCTTTTCTGCATAATTTAACGTATACACAGTGGGAACAGGAATGGCAATGCTTTATTTTTTTTTTTTTTTTTTTTTTTTTTTTTTTTTTTTTTTTTTTTTTTTTTTTTTTTTTTTTTTTTTTTTTTTTTTTTTTTTTTTTTTTTTTTTTTTTGTCTGCATTTGTTCTCATTGTTTAACTCCACAAAAGGGGAGTCAACATTTTATGAGATTGATGCATATTTTAGTCTTGCAGCCAAATATTTTAATATTTAGTGCATGTGTGTGACCATCACCGGCCCTCCCTGAAAGCTAAGCAGATATTCTTTATTAGAATTCCCTATTATGAGCCAGGGAGGGCAGTGCTACACCTCAGTGATGTGTGGGGGAAACAAAGACTGGACAGGACGAACAGGACGAACAGGATGAACAGGGATAGAAAATAACAGGCGTTGCTATTGCAATTAAAGATTGTAAGGTGGTGTGTTATGCCCAACTACTAATTGCCCATCAATAAAAAAAAATAAATAAATAAATAAAAATTTGAAAAAAGAAAAGAAAACCAAACCAACACAAAAGAAAAAGAGATTCAATAATAAATGAACAAATGGTACTGAGCACCATAATTGTGGGTGTCTTGATAGTATAGAATAGAATAGAATAGGCCAGAAAAGGATACTAGTGCGAGAGAGAATGAGTTTAGGGTAGAGACTGGAGAAATTCTCAGCACATTCTGGCGGGACCCATCAATCGCTGAAATGGGACTCGGCAGTAGCTGGCAAGACCTGATCAAACATGCAAGTGTGAAGAACCCCGAAGCCCAGAACAGCAGTCACGGCAAGGCAGGGCCAAGTCAACAGGGCATCCCTCCCCCCGGGCCGTAGGAGCCACAGGGCGGCACCCCCAGAGAGCCACCGGGGCCACCGTGAACGACGCGAACCCGGAGAACAAGAGGGAGCAGCTACTGACACCCCCTGCGCGCCCAGACCGACCCAGGCGGCCCGGGGCACGAGGACCCACCCGCCACCCAAACCCTAACCCCGCCCACCCCAGTCCCCACCAAACCCCCCACCCCACCACCCGACCCGCCCACCCCCACCCCCTCTCCCTCCCCCGAGGGGGCCAACGGCCCCACACAGCCAGGAAGCCAGACACAGGGGCCGAGCGGCCCACCGAAGGGATGGCAACCAGCCCATCACAAGGCAGGCCGCCACCGGGAGCCGGCCAGAGGAAATCGGAGCCGGGACCCGATGTGAGTCCAGAGGGTAAAAATGGACAGTGTGGTGGGGCCCGGCGACGCCGACAGGGAGGCACCCCGCATACCCCCCGCACCAGGCCCCAGGTGAGCGCAGTACTCCCAGGGCCCCCATCCCCCGCAATGCGCCCTGACAACCCACCAGGACAGAGCCACCACATGCCACCAGCCCGCAGTACAGCCACAGCGCCCACCAGGACGGCCAATCCAGCCCCCGCAGCCCACCAAGAGCCATCGCACCTGCCCGGACCCGTCGGGCACGCAGGAGAACCCCCCCCCCGACCACAGCCCCCAGGTCCCGGGGACCCCCCAGCCACAGCAACACGGATGATGGTCCACCCCCGCCACACCATAGCTATAAGGGGGCCGGGTCCCACCAGTGAGGCCATATTAGTGAGATCCCCCCATTACTCCCTGTTAATATGTCTCCCGATCCCAGACTGGAGACATTATCCCTGCACCGTGATAGTGTAACCCTGAGTGTCATGTGGTGCATTAAAAGTGGGGAGGCTGGGCGAGGCGTCCAGGGGGCGGGCCAGAGGACCACAGAGGATGGCTACTCTGCAGCCTACCCTGGCCCAAGTTCCCCGAGCCGTCCCAGACCTACCCCCAAGGTGTGAGTGTATGTGGTGCATTAAAAAGAAATTAGAGAGCAGGGGAGGCAAGCAAGAGGGTGATGGGGAAGAGACAAGGCCGTAGAGCCCTGCCATCCGCCCCACCACAGAGCCCATCATTCCTGCCCCCACCTGCTCTCGGGGCCCTAGCTGTTGTGTCCCTATATGTGCCTAAGACTAACTATATACAGTGACGTGTGGAGTGTGTGAAGTGCACAGTAAGAGGCAGTCTGGTGTGGATCCGGCCCATGAGGAGAGAGCAGCGGGGGAGACAGGTAGTAAGACCACCGGTACTGATGCAGAGGGCCCCCAGAGCCCAGAGGCAAGAGGCCAAGGTGAGCCCACACGAACCCGACCGGCCCGGCCAGCACCGAAACCCCCAGAAGTCGCAGCGCTAGAGCAGCGCCCCGGTAGGCGCCACAGCCCCACCACGGGCCAGCCGCATGCAGCACCCCGCCCCGGAGGGAGGACCAGGCCGCACCACTAGGAAGCAAGGGCCATGAGCCTCCACGCCCACCCCGGAGCCGGCACGTCCAGGATGCAGGGCGCCCACTCCGCAGCACCACCGAGACCCCACCCACCCCACTACTCCCCAGGACAGCACCGGGCCCGGACAGAAGCCCCCAGCCAGCAGAAATTTATCTCCAGTGGCGGCACACAGGCAAGTACCAAGGCCTGTGCCCGGATGAGCCAGAGCCACCCCCCCAGAGAGACCACCCGGCCCCCATGCCAGACCCCCAGGCAGCGGAGGGCCCCCAGCCCCCCCAGGGGAGGGAGAGGGACGAGGACGAGCGGCCAGGCAGGAGAGGAGGGAGGAGGAGGGAAGCAGAGCAGGAAAGGACAGGGGAGCGACCGGAGGGCCGACCCACCCCAAACCCCAGGGCCAGCCAGGGCGCCCCAGAAGAGACCAGCCGCCGCCACCCCCAAGGCCCCAGGAGAGCGCACAAACCCAGCAGACCCAGGACTCAAAGGGAGAGACACCGGGGACACCCACCCCCAGGCAGAGGGGCCCGAGCCACGCAGGCCCCGCAGAGCCAGAGAGCAACCCCAAGAGCAATAGGGAAGGGACACCACCAGTGTATGCACACAGCCTTGAAGTCCATGGTGCCATCCTACTTAAAAAGGTAGAGGGTTAATAAGCTGAAATAAAGCAGAGAGAAGTCAGACCATACACACAGACAGAATAATAATTACAATTTTATGAGGGAAATGGCATACGCCCACATACAAGCGGAGGCTATAGATTAATATTTATTGATTTAATAAATGGAGACCATTTTTCTTTGAAGGAGTCCAAATGGTTTTTTCTGATAGCAGATATTCTCTCTAGTGAAATGTGTTCTGTGAGGAGGTTCAGCCAATGGGTGATGTTGAGGGCTTTCTTATCTTTCCAGTTAACTAAAATTGTCTTTTTGGCAATGGCGATAGCTGCAAGTGTGGGTTGGATATGAATGTCTGGAAGGGCTGTTTGCGTTAGATCACCAATTAGGCAAACGTTCGGGGAATGTGGAATCCCGCAGTCCAAAATATTGGAGAGTTTCTGCGTGATTGTTACCCAGAATTGATAGACGGGTGTACAAAGCCACAGAGCGTGAAAGTAAGTGTCAGTCATGTTTTGGGTGCATTGCGTACATGTGTCTGAGCGTGAGAAGCCCATTTTATACAGTTTATATTGCGTTATATGCGTTCTGTGAAGCACCTTAAATTGGATCAATTGTAAGTTGGTGTTTTTAGTCATTTTAAATGTGTTTTCACAGATTTGGGTCCAAAAATCAGAGTCAAAAGATTTGGATACGTCTTTTTCCCATTTTTGAGTTGGTAGGTGTATAGAGTGTGTCTTTGAGAGTAAACCATAAATTTTTGAGAGATTCTTCTTATTTCTTGGAGAGAGTTTCACAATGTAGTTGACAAATTCAGGTGGCTGTAAATCCGTTGGCTGTAAAGTAGTCTGAAGCGATGGAATTCTACTTGTAATAGTCTTCTTTACCTGTAGGTACTGAAGAAAATTTCCATTTCTTATTTCAAATGTTTGGAATAAGTTTATATATGTCCTAAATGTGTTAACATCCAGAAGGTGATGGAGGTGAGTGACTCCTCTCTCTGCCCATGTGCTGAAATAAAGAGCTATTTTGTTGTTTGCAAAATCAGGGTTGTGCCAGATTGGGGAGAGTATACTGGGTTTTAATTGGGAGCCTGTGGTTTCCAGTGCTTTCCACCAAGCAGACAAGGTGGAAGCGATCATAGGGTTCTTGAAGCAGGAGTGATGTTTAAGGGCAGAAGTGATAAAGGGAAGGTCAGAGATTTTGATCTGGTTACAATCTAACTGTTCTAGTTCCAGCCAGGAGTTATATTCTTCATGAGGATGTATCCATTTGGTGAGATATTGTATTTGGTTGGATAAATAATAATACATGAAGTTGGGAGCCTCCAGTCCCCCTTCGGATTTATTCTTCTGGAGGGTAGTCAAACTGATTTTAGCCTTTTTATTCTTTGAGTAGAATTTACCAATAGCGGAGTCTAATGATTGGAACCACTTTGATGTGGGTTTAAATGGAATCATGGAGAAAAGATAGTTGATTTTAGGTAATATTTTCATTTTGACTGTAGCTATTCGTCCCAAAAGGGAGATGGGGAGGTTGTTCCAACGCCTCAGATCATCACAGACTTTGTCCAAAAGTGGAGTGAAGTTCAGGTGAACTAATTCTGAGAGTTTGGAGGAAATATTTATGCCCAGATATCTGATGTTGCCAGTAGGAAAAGAATAATGCGAGTTTTGGGCTGCGGGCTTCCACGAGTTTTCTGTTAAAGGTAATATAATTGATTTTGACCAGTTGATGGAGTAGTCTGAAAGACGCGAGAAGGTTGTGATGAGGTTAAATACTTCCTTTACTGAAGTTTTGGGTTCTTGTAGATAAAGTAAAATGTCATCTGCGTATAGGTTAATTTTATGTTCAGACTCCAGAGCACAGATACCTTTGATATCGGTGTTCTGACGTACAGCTGTTGCTAATGGTTCGATAAAGATCGCAAACAATAAGGGAGAGAGTGGGCATCCCTGTCTCGTTCCCCTTTGCAGACTGAAGCTTTGTGAAGTGATCCCATTAGTGGTGACTGTAGCCTTGGGTGAGTTGTACAGAGCTGATACCCACTGGATAAATGATTCTCCGAAGCCAAATTTGTGGAGCACAGCAAAGAGAAAGGACCAATTAACTTTGTCAAAGGCTTTTTCTGCGTCTAGTGACATAACAATAGCTTCTTTGTTGTGGCGTTGCGTCAAAGAGATTAGATTTAGAAGTCTTCTGATATTGTTGGTGGAGTGTCGGCCATTTATAAATCCTGTTTGATCGCTGTGAATTATTGATGGGATGATTTTCTCCAGCCTAGAGGCGAGAGCTTTTGAGATAATTTTGATGTCGGTGTTGATTAGTGACAGAGGTCGATAGCTAGAGGGAAGCGTAGGATCTTTGTCTGGTTTCAATAATAATTTAATTGCAGCTGTATTCATGTGCGGACTGATATAACCATTATTTTTAATCTCTGTCACTGTCCTGAAGAAAAGGGGTGCTAACATTGACCAAAAATGTTTAAGAAATTCAGCAGGGAAACCATCAGGACCAGGTGCCTTGCCTGCTGGCATACTGTCTAATGCACACTGTAATTCTTTCATAGTCAATGGAGCATCTAATATGTCTCTGTAATTTGACGTTAGTTCGGGCATGTTTAGATTGTTGAGAAAATTATGTATATCTTCTATGTTTGGGTTAACTGCTGCTGAGTATAAACTCTGGTAATAATTATAGAAGGTCTGGTTGATTTCCTGAGGTGACTGAGTATACTTTCCTGA
The DNA here is from genome assembly GCF_022539595.1 of Amphiprion ocellaris. Lineage (NCBI taxonomy): Eukaryota > Metazoa > Chordata > Actinopteri > Pomacentridae > Amphiprion > Amphiprion ocellaris. The sequence goes on from NC_072781.1 coordinate 8,165,470, forward strand.
GGGATCCTGAATTGCTGTTATGAAGGATTTTTCTTTATTGCGCTGGAGTTGGTTCGCCAGAAATTTTCCAGATTTATTATTGTGTTCAAAATCATTATATCTTAGTTGTTGTAATAAAAACTCTGTTTTCTTGGATAGGATATTATCGAGGTTTAGTTTTGCATTTTGTAGTTCGGACCATAATTGATCACTTGGGTTTATTGCATAATTCTCTGTAAGTTGTTTAATTTTTTCTTCAATTTCTTTCTCTGTTTGTAGATCTTTTTTTTTCTTGTATGAGGAGTATGATATTATTTTACCTCTGATTACGGCCTTTCCAGTTTCCCAAAGCAAAGATGGAGATAAGTCATTAGAGTCATTGTTTTTTAGAAAGTCTGCCCACTCACTCCTTATTACTCGATCAAATTCTGGATCTTTGAGTAGAGAGATGTTGAGGCGCCAAGTCTGAGGAGGTTTAGGGATGGAATCTGTTTGCAGGCTGAGTGATATTGGTGCATGGTCGCTGATAATGATTGGGTGGATTTTAGTAGTAACTTTATGTGCGATAGAGTTATTTAAGAGGAAAAAGTCAATTCTTGAAAATGTTTTGTGCACCGGAGAGAAAAACGTATAGTCCCTCTTTGTAGGGTTTTTGAGTCTCCAGACGTCGTCTAGTCCGAAATCTTTCATATAGTCATGTATGACTTTAACTGATTGTGACTGTTTAACGTGTATTGGACTATTAGATCGATCTACTGAAGGGTTTAAAACTATGTTGAAGTCACCACCGATAATAGTTATTGAGTTAGCAGATAAGTCTGCTAAGTGAGAGAAAACAGTGTGAAAGAATGCTGGATCTTCATTATTCGGAGCATAGAGGTTTACAATAGAATATAATTTATTAAAGATTGTTGCCTGGATAATAATATATCTGCCCTCTGAGTCCGTTACTGTACTGTTTAAAGTGAATGGAATTCTCTTATGGACTAGAATGGAGACCCCTCTTTGTCTGCTGTTATAACAAGATGAAAAGATAATACTATAATTCGAGTCTGATAAACATTTTTCTTCCGACTGTAGTAAATGTGTTTCTTGAAGGAGCAAAATATCTGCTTTTAATTTAGAGACATAGTCCATGATTTTAACTCTTTTTGTTTGTGAGCGTATGCCATGAACATTCCAGGTTACGATATTAAACTTGAACATACAGAGAGAAGATGTTCTGTCACTGAGTATGTAGTAATGTAATATAACATCTGTGTGTGTCCTTGTGAGCTGTCTGTTGCTGTCTGTGAGCTGTGAGTGTTGGAGAGAGATGTATACAGCAGGTCAGGATCTATATATACATTATATAATAGCACATCATTGCCTGAAAAACTATCAACAAACACATTATAAAACATACAAGCACAATAAACATGGGGGGTACATAGAGTGTGAGTGAGAGTGTAGGGGGTGAGTGTGTGAGAGGGGGAGAGAGCTAAAGGGAGACATATAGAGAGGGAGAGAGAGAAAAGTAGAAGGAGGAGGGGGTTCTCCAGTGGGGAGTGTAGGTTAGGAGAGTGAGACATTTACACCTGTGAGTTTTTTTTTTTTTTTTTTTTTTTTTTAAATAACATTTTCTAACATAAATGACTAAGTGATATATTAAACCTTTAAGCCATTTTTTTTTTTTTTTTTTTTTTTAGAAGAGCCAGGGGGTAATGGAGGGTTCCCGAAATAGCTGCCCATCTATGTATAGTTTGTCCACAACCAGTGCAGTCCGTTTACCTTTCTGTCTGTGTTCTTTCATGATGGGATATAATACTTTGCGCCTCTCGTTGATTTCCCTGGGAAACTGGTCGTTCATTCCGAACGACGTGCCTTTCAGCTCCCGTCCTTTGCTTCTTACGAGCACTTTCTGCTGGAAGTGCTCGAACTTTGCAATGATGGGGCGGTGTCGGTTTCCTCCTCGGGGTCCGAGCCGGTGGACGCGGTGGAAAGTGATGTTTTTCACCGTTTCCGCAGGGATTTTAAGCGCCGACACCATGAAGTTTTTAACAAGGGTCTCTGGGTTATCCGGTGTGGACTCAGGGATACCAGAAAAAATCAGGTTGTCCCGCATGCTCCTCGACTGGATGTCCAGGACGGTCTCCCTCAGGGTTTTGTTTTCTTTTTTAAGTGTACACACCTCTGAAGTGACCGCTGTCAGCGTGGACCGGAGTTCGGTGTTGTCCCTCTGCAGATCCTCGATCTGCTGGTGGGTGAACTCCAGGCTTGCTTTCAGGTCTTTTATCTCCTGGTGAAGCAAGCTAAGGATATCGAGCTTCTTATTAATTGACTCGAGAACACTTACCTGGATATCCGTGACCTCCAAGTCTTGTGTGTCCGTCGAGGAGTCTGCCTTCTTCCTCTTGCTCGGGTTGGCGTCTTCCATCGTGCACCGGACGAAGTAGTCGTCAATAAAGTTCTCAAGGTCCTCCACTGTGAGCACTACCGTTTCCGATCTTGAGCAGGCTATTTAGTTAGGTTGTTGTTTTATTTATTTATTTATTTTTCATACAAATACGTCGAGATAGCGGCGATTTGTTTACTTCTCATCTAGCAGCTGGGAGCCGCCATGTTGAATTACGTCACTCTCACTGAATCTCGCGATCTCACAGCATCTCGCGATCACTCTCCTCCCACGGCGATGGGCGATGGCAATGCTTTAGACATCATCACAGCCTCTTCATAACCCCGCCCACCCCCAACCCACTGCCCGCATGCAGTTTGCACTGCACAAAGGCCAAAAGTCACGTGAGACAGCCTGCAAAGAGCACAAGAAGCATTCACAGTAAAGGAATATAGGAAGTAGGATAGGATGGAGGGTGGGGAGAGTAAAAGATGAGAGGATAAGAGGGGAAGAGGAGAAGAGAGGGAGTGAAACAAAGTGACTGCAGCACTGGCCTTGGTTTAGACAGGAGAAGGAGCAGCATAGTCCTAGTATATCATTCTAACTTCTCCCACACTTCAACTCCCGTCTCCTGATTGTGGTACTCTTTCCATTGTCTTTGACACAAAAAAGTTTGTTTATATATGCATGTATATATGTATATACATATATGTATGTATATATATATAAACACATTTTTATAGCTACAGCACCTTTTCCCATGGGGCAACAGTGTCAATACCTTGCACATGGTACATGGCCGTGCCAAAGAAAAAAAGAAATAAAAACAATATATTGGTCAGGATATTTATCTTTTTTTCCCTAAAATTGGCATTTGACATGATGATATTCTATTGCCGTCTGGGGGAGGGAAGGGACAAAGGTTCTTCTTTTGAGTTTATATTCAAGTTTTCTCCTTTTTTCGTGTATAATTTCTTCTTTTCCTGTTTAAAAAGAGTTCACACTTTTGTGATTTGCGTGTGCTGCTCTTCATCAAAAGGTTCATTTTCCGGATCAGAGTCAGTGGTGTCAGAGTATCGATAATGGTCTGGCTCATTGTCGCTAACGTCCGGGGTGACGGATGTTGAAGTGCTAGCCTCAGAATTCGAAGGCTCCTCCACGGTTTTCGTAAAATACAACTTCACCTGGAAATAAAGACAACTATTTTCAGTGCATGTAATGAGAATCAGAAACAAGAATCATCTTTGGTATTTGGATTATGCCAAAGATGATTAAAAACAAAGAGCAAAGCAGTAACCTTTTGTGTAATATAATAATATCTCATTTGGATCTAGAGCTCAATAGCTGTTGTCACTGCTTACCTTGAAGTTTGGCGAGAAGTAGCGGTTAGCTTTGTCTTTGTTGGCCTTGTCCAAGTCATTCTTCGTGAGCGTCAGGATGAGGTAGTCCCTGTCGCTTTCCCTGCCGCTTTCCCTGCAGCTGTCCCTGCACTCGGCGCTCTGCGGCTGGCCCTGGCCCGGTCCTGGTCCCCCCTGCTGGCTCTCTGCATTGTTCACCGCCCCATTCTCCATCTTGTCCCCGCCCTCCTCTGGTCCAGGGATGAAGAAGGTGTTCACCCAGAAGTGGAACATTTTGTCCTGGCGGGGCAGAGGAGACAACAAAGGTGAATGAAATAATGAGAGTTTGGGCAAAATGGAGTATCCAAAGAAACTCTCTGGGGTTTTTTGATTAAATTCCTCCATGGGCTCAGGCCTGCTGGCTGAAGTTGAAGCCATTCTTTTTTGTTATTGTCAACAAATCCAATGAAAAACCAACCATACATTAGTCAGTCTTAGTATTTTCAGCCCCCGTCTGTGCCCTCAGCCCCGAGCCCATTTGTTTCTACTGAAGATGTGAATCTTTCAAAGCGACTGAGTTCTATTTAAAAATAATACTGAGCCTTTAGCTGCTGTAGTTTTTAGCAAACTTTACTCAAACAGGAGTAAATAGTGCATTTGTTGGAGTCTTAGAGTATTTATGACAGCAGGACAGTGAATGAGGGATGAGCTCAAAATATACTACAGTGCCCTGCTTGTGGTACTGACGGAGCATGCTAACGGTGTGGCTAATTGATGTTTTTAATAGTTTTTGTACACAACTGGTCTGCTACACAGAGGAGCAAGAGAGTATCACGCTTTGGCAAAACAAAAAAACTAGATTTTTGGTTTATTCATGGGATTTGTGGCAATAAAAAAAAGTTGGCACACAATCCCTACTTATTGTTCTTTGACCTAGAAGACATCAAGACATGCAACAGCTGAAATAAGCTCCTCATGACCGATTAGAAATGTGAAAGATTCCTGAGCGTACACACACAAACACACCACTAACCTTCTTCATCATCTTATTCTGTTTATGGAAGAACTCCACTTTGATGTCTCCGCAAACTGGCAGCGGCTGGGGGAATTCGAAAAACATGTGCTTGTCCTCGCGCCGCGTGTGAGCGGGGTTCGACGTGTGGATCTTGACTTTCAGCTGGTACACAACAAACTGGGGATCTGGAAAAAGTGTCGATGTCGCACAGCGATGAGGGGCGAGATTGTAAAAAAAAAAAAAAAAAAGAGATTTGTAAAGGGAGGAGAGACAGAAAGCAGAGGAGGAGAGTGAGTGACAGAGGAGCAGGGAGTGAATCAGGAGACAGGATACCAGTGTTATTACATGAGTTTGACAAAAAAGAAAAAGCACAGCAGCACACCACCACCTCCCCCGATTGAATAAGTGCAAAAAAAAAAAAAATTGAAGTGACAAAAAATTATATTAAAATTAAAGAGGAAAAAGGGAAAGTAACACCCAAAGAGACCCAGAACCAGAGACACAGGACCCTATTCTGATAGACAGTCATGGTTTGGTCTTGGAACAGCGCAACATGTTGCATAGAAATTCATTTCAACCCTTTTCCTGCCAGGGTGAGGTGGTGGTGGTGTTGGAGATGACTTCATATGCCTCTAAGCTTTTTCTATCCTGCAAGTCAACACATCTACCTCAAACTACTCCTGCCTGGTGGATCTCTGGGGCCACGTAAAATCAAATGAGTGAAATCATAATAATGATCAGAATAATGGATGAAAGGCTCATTTACCCCAATGCCAATTCCCTTTCTTGAAGCCCTGAGGGGTCGGCTCGCTCCTGTTTTTAACGGTACTGTCCCCTTAGAGAGAAAGAAGGAGATTATCACAAACAGGGCCTGGCTGGCCTGTCAGGGGCTTGACAGCACAGCAGAAGACACAAACACAAGAGCTCTACACAAATATTTACAAATAATTGCATCTACGTAGCTTTTCTTTATAAACAACATACAGCACGTGGCTTTAAAGTGGCGGTGCGTCTTAAACATTTGACATGGAACCTTGTGTGTGTTGTGTGATGCGCAAAGGGGAAGGAACAAAGGGGGAACTTGAGATTGCTGAGAAAAAAAATATCAAACGACCACAAAACATCAGTTTTCCTTTGGTGAATTTAACAAACAGAAGTGTGTGATGATGAGTTATCTGTCACAGAATTATTGAACTGGTTGTTCCTCCGTGACAGTGATGTGTGTGTGCATGTATGAAGACGTCAAACTCAGAATAGGGCCTTTTTTTAAAGGGCAAGTTAGCAGGAAAGAGAAGGATCAATACAGTCAGGGCTGTTCAGCACAGTCAGGTGTTAGAAGTGAAGAAGCCACAGACGTTAAGGAAGAAGAGGTGTTTTCTCTAACCGACAAATTCAGGTACAAGGAGAACACAACATTGTGTGACTCAGACACATTAGAGCAGATAAACACAACTATCTGACTTTTTTTTTTTAACTCCTGAGGTGATAACAGAGCATTATTAAGCACTAAAAACCGATTTCTATATACAACAATATAAACAGCTGAAACATGAAATTATGGATAATGAAAATAAGTGCCTTTATCTGCTTAGAAATACTCGAGGTATCGTGGAAGCTAAGCTAAATCGGCACGGTTTTGGTTTCAAACTGCTTTGCGTCAGGGGTCAACAAGTGCAAATGTTTGCATACACACCGTTTTACAAGACAGTCATAGCACTCAAGCCCCGAGCAAACATGCAGTGATATGTAAATACTCATGATTGAGCAACTGAAACTAACGACAGGGACCTGGGTGCTGTACTACTGTAAAAATAAATTAGCGACCGAGATGTTTTAATTGTTCTATTGACTTCGAGTGACTTCCTGGTTAGGTAGAACTCTTCCTTCTACTGTACTGTCCAATGTGAGTAGTTTACTTCCCTGGTGCGACTCTCTTCATTGATTAAACCCGTGCATATTGTAACTCCTTTGAATGCCGTACACCGAAAATGAAAAGAAACCACACAAAATCTGACTCCTATAAAGTCTCTCCTTCTGAGGAAATTCTCAGAAGGTCTGATTTCATTCTCTTCAGCGAGAAACTACATCCTGTGATCTTAATAACATTTGAAATTTCCATTAAGACATCCAGTAGGGATGTGATTCAACAGGCTTTTTTCCCCTACGACGGCAGAGAATATGTTGGCCTTGTTGTACGTAGCAACAAGAGGACTTAATCAATACGAAGCTGCCCTTGTTTGTCAAAGGTCCAAAAATACAGGAGCGAATTCAGCTACTCTTGATTCAGCTTTGAAAACCGTGCACAGGACGACTCAACTCTACCGCGGATGACCTGCTCTGTTCTACGGTGCTAAACTGTAGCGTGGGTGAGCCCTACAGTGCACCACACATCCAAGGCTCTCATTCCGTTTGAACAGCGGCATGCATGCCTACGCCCTAGTTTGGAGCTGAAGTTGAACATGAGCGTGACTCACTGCAGGTGCCCCCGCTGAACATAGGGAGAGTCTCGAACACCATTTTGTGGAAGAGGAGCGCCACCGGCTTGTACTCTAGCTGGTTCTTCAGTAGGTAGCTGTAGTAGTAGACGTAGCGGCGCTGGCTCGGGATCGTTACTCCCTGCAAGACAAGTGACAACAGTTAGACATTTGGGGGGCGCGTTTGGTGACATTGGCAACACCCGAGCCCCGACTTGCAGAGCGGTAATTTAACAATCATTCATTAAAACAGGACACCGGCAGCATTTGCACCCTGCGTGACAGTAGTTCTGATGTAAAACAGGGCCGTGAAAGTACAAATCTTTACTACATGTGCTCAGTTATTTTGAAACTAGAGCCAAAACACAAAACTCTTGTGTTTTTACATCATTTTAATGTCTAATATCTTTTAATTTGGACAAGCAATGAATGCTGCAACATGCAATTAAATGAGAAAATAACCAGCAGTCTGCAACGATTTATCTGAAGTAACAAAATCCGTTGTGACGAGGCTTTTCTTTTCCACATCTTACCTTCTTGTCCCTTGTCCTGACTTCACCGTAAAAGTCAAGTGCTTCTTGGGCCTCCAGGAATTTGCCGCGATGGAGTAGATAAGCGCAGATCATGACTCCGGTGCGGCCCTTCCCGGCTTTACAGTGGATGGCCGCCACGTGATTGTCATCCTCGCTGAGCCACTGGTCCAGGTCTTCACAAAACGGCTTAATTAGCTCCAGCTGAGGAGGGTTGTGGTCTTCGAAGGGGTACTGTGCAACTGATGCGTGACGGGATTCAGACCCACGCATAGTTGTAATAAGAGAAGAGGAGGGGAGGAGGTGGGGAGAGAAAAGTGGATAGGAACACGGATGGGGAGGAAGACACAGCGAACATTTTGTGAGATTTTATTGACCTTGTGTGTCATCAAGCTTTTTAGGTCAATGTTTTGTTTTTTTTTAAGCGAGGGAGCATTTATTGAAGATATAAAGCTGCCTACCTCTGCAGTTAAATTTGGCAGCATCGTAGTGTCTTTCTGCGCAGCTGAAATGGGAAGAACAAACTCCAGTTAGCAATCGCGCAGAGGAAGTTTGGAAGTAAACAAAGACCGGTTCGGACACAAATAGCTTTGCAGAACACTTACAGGTTGTAGATTTTGTAATGGTTTTTATGCTTTGAATCCAAAAACCTGTTTGCAGGAGAGAAAATAAGCAGTTAGAGGATGTTATTATTAGATAATGATAATGAATAAACACAAATATCCCTTTTCGGTGATGACAGAGCAAAAGCAGAGGCGTCACTTACCGTACTACATCGTCTATATTGTTTCTGTACACGCCTTCGAGTCTCTCTGCTGGAAAGCCCATAGCAATGATGTTTGGGTAGATATCTGGACAGGCCGAGGGTCAAGGAAATGTACACCGTTATCGAGCCACATCTTTAAAAACTAGAGAAGTAGGTCTTCCTCTGCTTTCAACAGCAAACCTTAAGTGATTTTAAAGCGGTCGCTCCCTATAAGAATTTGCCGTTACAGCACAAATACAAAAATGCAGAGATGAACGGCGGAGCTTAAAAAAAAAAAAGTTCCAGGGAATGTCGATACGATTGTGTCACTGTAGTTATGGATAGATAGGAGCGTAGAGGGGGGGTGCCGGTCAGCGTGTGAGTGTGTGTCTGTGTGTGTTTGTACGCTGTGACAGATGGCCTTGACAGTGAGAAGCAGGCAGCGAGGACAGGAGTAACAGCGCTCCCGCTTCAGCCGGGCCCACATGTGGGTGCACGAGGAGAGTCTCCGCTCCCTGACCTGCATGTATTTTTAGAGTCCATAGTTATATTTGGATGATCGCAAATGTTCGGCTTATCTCTCTTTTGAGCTCAGCCGGACGAATTTGAATATCTGCGAGATTGAATGCGGGCAACATGAAGTCACACAGGTTGGAAAAAAATAAAAAACTTTGACCCGACAAAAATGCTTTGTGTTGGGATTTACATGTGTTTCTAAAACATACAGCAATGTACAAGACACCAATGCAAAGTGGCATTTTATGAACTTGCACATAGCAGATTCCAGCACAAGTTTTGCACCACCTTCCTCGTGCAACACCTTGTCTGACACCACTGAATGGGGCTCCACATTTCAGCACAGGTCAGTGATGGAAAATGTCGCGGCCGATTATATGGTAGCGTACATACAATCTTAAAAGGCACACATCAGTGACACGTTGCAACGAAAAGAATAATTCAGTTGGCATGCATGTCTTCGAGGCTCGGTTGCAACGCCTACCTGTAACTGAAGTCTGCTTGTCGCCATAAGCTGTGGGATTTCACACTTCAACCACTGACTAAAGGGCAACCTTTTCTTACACTTCCTGTGACATAGTGTCAGAATTAGAAAAGCTGAATATTTTTTTTAATTGGATGTGTCTGTTTCATTTCGAGCAGACCGTATTTTTCAGAGTCAAATCACTTTCTAACTGGTCAGAAAAATTTGACACGCGCGCCTGACGGCTCTGGGGAAAAAGTGCGGTTGGCAGCCTCCCCGCAAACCTCAACTTTGCAAGTGTGCACGAATGCAAGTACCTGTGCATGGACAACCTTTTTTTCCATGCTACGCTCGGCGTGCACACACAGTTCATTGTTCAATAAGAAGACCCGCAAGTGCAGAAAAATGTCGGAATCCAGAACAAGCAGCCGAGGTTAACTGTGAGCCACGTAAAACAAAGTTTCGAATAAAGAAAAGGCCATCTTCAACAAATTCCCATAAGAGGAATTCAATAAGTGCTCTAATGCAACTTTATGCAGCTCATGCCAGGCTTTGACGCACGAATTCAACAAACCCAATAGGAAATCTATGGTATTGTTTGCATACAGCCAAGCTACTTCCCTGAAGCCCAACACAGTAGCCTATCTGTGTATACTGTGCCATAATCCCATCCATTAATGCCTCAAAGACCCAATTAGGAGCCAAATACAGGTTTTCTATGCTTTTTAATGGGCTACACCAACCCTTGGACCTACAGGCAAAGTGATCCCAGTCAGACTATTCTAAGTGTTTTTAAAAAGCTCCAAAGCTCCCAGGAGAGCCTCAGCCCAGGGCACCGGGGGCTTGGTCTCTGCAGCTGGGAGGAAATGCATATGCGGGACCCCTGACGGAAGCTCCAAGTAGGAGGGAAAAAAAAAAAAAAGCGCTGTTTTAGGCACGCCTTTTTCTTTAAAGCCAGCCCTGCCTCAGCTCTATGCATACGCCAAATCCACAACTGAGAGCAAGAGAAAGAGAGAGAGAGGGGGGAAAGGGAGAGTGGGAACCGGCAAGCGCTGAGTGAGGAGGAGGTGGGGAGGACAGGAAAGGAGGAGAGCAGAGGAAAGGGGGCAAGCAGAGGGAGGGAGAATTAGAGTGGGAGTAGTAAAGAAAAAGAGCAAAGAAGAGGTGGTGGGTTGAGAGAGAGAGAGAGAGAGAGAGAGAGAGAGAGAGAGAGAGAGAGAGAGAGAGAGAGAGAGAGAGAGAGAGAGAGAGAGAGAGAGAGAACTCAGACAGCAACTCTGATACAAGATCACTGGCAACTCTATTTTAAGGGCAATTCCCAGAACTGTGATACTGCATTACATAACTGCAGAGAGCCCATATTGTTTTTAGACACCATGCCAAAAATGATAAAAGGGCTAGTTTGAAAAAGCCCACATTTGAACAAGAGGAGACTTCAAGCCAAACACAGATGCCACTTCTGAGTTGTGTGCCCCCTTCACACCTGCACAGCTGTAGAGGTACACCGCAAAAAGTCCTGCCAGCGACAGATATGACACTAGATTTACCACTTTACAATGCCAGGTGAGAAGCATCTGATCAAATACTGCGATGCACACTTTTCAGCATCTGCACTCACACATACATCATAGCTAACAGTTCTGAATAAAATCAGTTCAGTAGGTTTCTATCTATAGTGACAGTGTTAAATCAAGGCACCTAGCACCTAGCTTTACAAAGGAAAAAAACCCTAGTCAGCAAGGCTGCAACACAGTACCAATGGTAACAGGAGCAAATTAAGATTAGAAATACTTGAGCATCTCCACAAACTGTATGGAAAAAGATAAGTCTTACAATCATTTTCATTACCAATTAATATATCCCATTATGTTTTACATTGCTTGATTACTAATCTGACATAAAGATTTTGGTCACAATTTCTCTGAAGCCCAAGCCGACATCCTCAAATCTCTTTTGAATCACCAACAGTTCAAAAAACTACAAAAAACCCCCAAAACATTTACCTTCCCATTAAACTGAGAAACCAGCAAATTTTCACATTTAAGCAGCCTGCAGCAGTGAGTTTTTCCTTAAAGAAACTATCAAAATTGGCTCATCATTTCACTGACTGCTTGATTTAATTCTAAAACCAGAAATATTCAACTCAGGACTCAAAAAGCCAAAAAGGCAGGTTGACATCCAGACATAAAGCCACAAAGCACACACAAACCCTAACTCTAACCAAGAACTACTCCCAGCAATGTCACACATTAAACTTTGCATTTAGTCGGCCATGATCAACCACATCAGTAGCTTATCTAGTTTATCGCCAGCCAAATCAGTGTGTCAACTTTAGTACCAGCAACGATGCACCAGGTAACCAGGTCTTCAACTATTATCTGTGATAATACATGAAATGAGTCCTGCAGAGAAGCCTGAAATGGCATTTCTTAAATGTAAAAATGACAGCATCTATATAGATGGAAAAGAAAAACCTTATTTCAACTTCTCAAAGATTTCTTGCTATCCATCAATGGACATTCACTCATAATGGACACAGGTGAGCTTACATCAGGGATGCTACTCTTTTCAGCTATTTGCACAATTATGTCAGAATAAATCAGATACCCACCTTATATTGAAGCTACATATATTCTAGTATAGACATGTATGAGCAAAAACCACAAAAAAAAAAAAAAAATTCTAAGATGACTACAAAACACCATCTATCTGCTTACAAGCGCCAAACGATTAGAAAAAATACTGACTAGATTCCACTAACAATTTGACAACCTCAAGCCAGTGCACCGCTGGGCGACTGGTATGCAAGTAAAATGCCTAAAGACACACACCAATGTCCAGCTGAACGGGGGTTTCCAGCTTTAATATGACTGTGACATTTATGCGTGCTGCTTTGACAGATCCACCATCTTTCAAACATGCTGGGTGACAGCAAAGCTGCGCTGTCTGACCAACTAGCCAGTCAGCTAACTTAAGTAGCAGAGAAGCTAACTACCTCACGTTACTCCACTGACATTTCTGGTTCCAGTTCACCTGATCAATGCAACTATTACACGGTAGTAATCAATGTCTAGAATGCTGTGGAAACATTGAACACAGAGAAGGATACATGTTAAGTCCAGGTCAAAACCATCCTCTTGGTATCTCCTTTTGTTCCGGCTGACCATTTCTTTTATAATCGCAGCCATTGTAGCAGGTGACAGGAGTCTATATGGGGTAAATGGTGAAAACAGGTTTATCTAGTATTGGCTGTCTGGTCGTGTATGTCGCAGTCTGTGGGTCTGCTCTCGGTCGTTGAATTTTGCAGGTCCTCGTAGAGACGTGCTAGCCCGCAGAGCTTGCAGTGGCTGTCGGTAGGATTAGAAAGGCTTCCTCTGGATCATAAAGACGGGCCTTGCTCTGCTCCTCCGTGCAGGCCCGACTTTCCCAATCCTGCAATTCGTTTTGCAAACTGCCCCGAGTAAAATACATGCAGTTGTCCTCAGAAAAACCTTTAGATGCCAGACACGGTCCAAGCTGATGGCTCAATGGCAGCTGCCGCGATTGACAGCAAGAGGACAGAGAACTCACCGGTTCTCAAAACCCGTATCCAGTCACTAAGACGTAGCTAGCTCGCTAGCTAACTAGCTAGCTAGCGCAGCTAGCTAGCAACAATAGCTAATGCTACCTCCTTTTTCGATCCAAAAGCCTCCTAACGATTCAACATTGTCATCGACTGATTGCCAAGAACACATCTGAAAAAAAGTGACAGGCTCCACCTTAACTGTATATAGACTACACAAAGATCAGAAATCTGCAAAGGCTGGTTTGACAGTTCCGTCCCGGGGAATCATCTTCTTTTCTCGTTCCTCTCTCCAGCTGAACTCTCAGGCTCCCATCATGGCCTCCACCGAAGGAAAAAAAGAAGGTAGAGCAGGCTGGGATTTTAGAACAAATATCCCTCCGCCTTCGCGCTGTAGTCCCGCGGCTTAATTAAAACCGACAAATGCAGAATTATCCAATAAAATTTCAACATGTAACATCCGGACATGACAACCAGCTACTTACATATGTGATTGTTTTGACTCTTAAAAGCGTAACAGTCGAGTTATTTCGTGCCTCTGGCGGAAGGATAACGTGTGTCCGCATGCGACGCTCCCTTCTGTCAAAGTGATCACGTGTGCCTGTAATTAGGGAAGTTTGTAACATAATGTCACTTCTCGCGGTTTAAACTGTCATTTCATGCAGCAAATACATCACTTTGACATACCCATCAAATAACATTTAACGCATTGACAAGGGGAATTTATACTTTTGCTACATGATCTATGCGTTTTCTTTTTTCAATTTCCTCAAAGAAACGTAATTTATAAGAACGCTGTTAATTGCAGCGCCATAGAGAACAATGTAAAGAACACACAGTGAATAAAACATTTATTAACGTATAATAAAATCAAGATGCATTCAAATTGTGTGATTAAATTATAAAGTACAGATTTGCAAGTTCTGGATTATCAGTAAGCATTTTGATTAGTAGTTAATTAAAATGTCAAAAAAATCTACTTCCAGTTGCTTTCATGTGAATATTTACTGGTTTTCTTTTTCCTTTATTATAATTAATTAAATATTAGTGTTTTGGTTAGTTGGCAACGTGCATAGAACACCTTTTCTCTATTTTCTAGCTTGTTATACACAAATCAATTGGCGATATATTGGAGAAAAATTAATTCAAAGCAAAAATAATTATTGGCTACAGATGTAGGTTTGATGTATTTCCAACACTCAAGCAGAAATCCCTGCATGTTACTATGTCCTGCCTTTAACAAATAAGGTATTGGAGGAAAGGGGTATTGTTATTACAGCTAAACATGACTGATCAAAGAATGAAACATCCATGATATCAGGAAAAATCTGCCTCAGTCAACTTCTGAAACCCAGTGAAAGCTGCACCAACCATTCCAGATTAAACCTGTGATCACGAATTGACATCTTCATGTCAAACAAGCAACCTTGCACATCAACCTTGCCAGTGCTGTATTGAACACCTGCGCTGCTGTAGGTAGAGCATCACATTTTGAGGTGTTTAAACAGGGTCAACCTAAATATATAGGCCTGTAGGACACCAAAGACTTACACCAGTAGCTGGCCTGGTCATTTCACTGTGACATGACATGTTGCATGTACAGTAGTTGGAGATTTTATAAAGTACAGAGGGTGCAGTTCAGCAGATTTAAATGGGGTTACCTGGAACATCGCAGATTAAATGATCTGATCCCATATAAGGCTAATTAGGAATCTGCTTCTTACAGGGGAGACTGGTTCTCCTCATAGAAGAACACTCATCTCATCGCAATGTAAGCTCTTACAGCTTAATGACTGGCAAAATTAATCAGTCCTCCACGTTCACTCAACCATCTCTTAAGTGTAATTTGAAAGTGTCTCAGTATCTCCTTAATCTGTTATAATATAACTAGCTGGGGGAAGCCAATGTTCTCTAGAGCAGCTGTGCAAAGGATTTTGGAGCATTTTAAAAACCACCACCAGGGTTTGACTGTGACTGCTGTAGTGTGGTTCACTCACTATTTAACAGGAAATCTGGCTGCTTTAGGCTAACATGCAGGAACATATGGCAGTCTTTGGTCTGTCTCAGTGAGTGAAATTATCATGATGGCTGCATTTATAGAGCCCAACTATCAGAGAAACCCAAAGTGACTGAGCCCTTGTACATGCATCCATTTACAGTTGTTTTGTCTTTTTTTTTTCCTTGTGCCATTTTTTCTCCAGCAGATGGCAGCATTGTACTTTTGGCTTTACAACCTGCAAACTCCAATCTATCCAGTTGACCATTAATCCAACTCTGCTAAATTCTGCACCTTGTACAGACAGAAGTTAATGCCAAGTATGTTGCATAATCAATGGCACAAAGACAAAATCAGGACAGAGATAACAGCTGAAACATTTAAATCAAGTGCACTAACATCGCTGTATCAGGCAGTGAGTAATGCTTCATAATAACAAATAATTTCCTTTATTACTGCATTTTACACGCTCTCGCCTCCTAAAACTGCAAGTCTTTATTACATGACTGCACATGCCCACTTTTTAATATCACAAAACTCTCATAGACATTTAAGGCAAAAACCAGCAATTTCAGTTTTACAAAGTTGACATTGGAGAGAAAGGCACTTTCACATTATAATAAAAACAAACTATGTAGTATCTCACAAGAATAAGAAACATTAACATGAAAAATTAATTAACATCCATTCTTCTAAAACAATTAGGCAGTGTATGTAGTGATAAAACTACAATGGAACTTCCATTCAGGTCACACAAATAACTTGACAGACAATGATATAATTACCATGTTAAAATGCTATAAAAGTGAAAACTACATGTTTTTTGTCATATGTCCTTCAAATATCACATATCAAAAATGATTTCCCAGTCTTGGGATCTGTTTCTAAATTCATAAAATAGAAATAAAAAATAATCTGAAGTTACCCTTAATTTATTAAAATACAAAGCTTAAGTTAATATGTATGTAAACACAATGGATTTATAATCACACAGATTTATAGAAATGTAAAAATGTGATGCTTTAACTTCTTAAGACAAGTCATTTTAATTTGGTGAGGGCAAAACACCCACCCTGTCAGAATGATTTGACTTGAATGATTTATCGAAGTCAAAATTCATTCCATCTAGAACCCTCCTGAAGGACAGCATGTATGCTTTACTTCCTTTAAGAGCTAACTTTATCAGTGTGCTGCTGACTGGTGGGCCAAGCGTTGATTACATGTTCTTCTGAAGAGAGGTGTAGTATTCGACCAACACCTTCCAGGCCTTGGGGGCCATGAAACCATCTGGAGGGTTCTCTCCACTCCGAGCCATGTTCCTCATTTTGGTTCCAGAGATGAACTCAAAATCAGCTTGTCTAAGAGTTTGAAGACAAGGAGTGTGGAGTGGGCAGAAAAGGGCATTAGAAGTCAGTGTTTACAAATTACATAACACTGATAATGGCAAATAAACTTGCACAAAAATACTAAAAAATGATTAAAAACAAATCTAAACACACATATAAGTGAGCCTCAAAATTTACACGGTTATAATTTCACAGAAAATGTATTGCTTGGAAACTTAAAACTTGGCAAAGAAAGATCTAATGTAATGCTCCATCAATGGTGAAACATTGTTACTCAACAAACACTGCAAGAAAACTACGAAAGAAGATTCAGGTTAACCATTTAAAATATTGTAAGCACAAAGAAGTAGTGGGCAGAAAGACATACAGACAGTTATACTTTCAAATTCTCTCAACATCCCACATAAGAATCTTGAGTTTCAGGCTTTTTTTATCACCTAAATGTTGACTGCAATTTACATAAACCTCTCCCCTAAAAGCTGCAAGTCTTTCTTCACTCACCGTTCTGGGCTGTAAAAGTCCATTGCTTTCTTAGCCTTGTTGTAGGCAGCCACCCTGAAGGGGATGATCTCCACAGAGGTGAGACCGGGGGCCATGGTAAGGACCTTGCCCCCATGGGTGGGGTCATACAAGTCCTGCTTCGTCTCCGGGTGAGGCATGCCTGCAGGGTCCCGACCAACGATGTAAAAGTTTGCTCCTGCGATCATTCTGGCTCTACAGTGCCATTGAACCTGGAACATATACAGACTGATATTCAAACACATATCATATGGCTTAACAGTCAAAACCTCCGACCGAACCATAATCGACCACTGCTCCTCACCTCTGTGGGTCCAGCGTACATCATCGGTGAGGGGAAGATGGCTACAATGGTATTAGCAGGGTCAAGGACGCCCTCCTCTAACACAGCAGCATGCTGCTTCATCCTCCAGTCCAGAGGCACATCGTCATCTTTGGTCCAGCCACCGAGTGGGTGAAGTAAGAGGACTGGATTTTTGTATCCTCGGTCCAAGAGACGGCGCTTGGTGTCTTGCATAAGCAGGGCGTGACCGTTGTGGACTGGGTTACGCAGCTGGAAGGCAAATATTGCATCTGGGGAGGATAACAAAAAGGAGCATGATATAAAGTTCACATAACAGCAGTAATACTAGGGGCTGATTGCACTGCTTCATGACCTGGCAGTTGTGCATTTAAAAAGCTGTTGCAGTAAATGTGGTCATCATGCCTTTTTACATGACCATCATGTGGTATTAGATCATACATTCTGGGTCAAAATTGCTTGTGTTTTGTGTTTAAGGACACATTTGTTGACATTCTGTTTTTCTTCCTATTAACAAATTTCATGAAAACACAAAACAACAGTCAATTCTACCTCCAAACAAGCAACAAACACAATATTGTGGGTAGTTTTATGTCAAAAGTTTTGGGAGTCATTAATTAGAGACGACATAGCTCCATTTATCACTAACGTGAACACAAGCACTGTCGTTGATTTAGCGTTATTCCCACATACACCCTTTTAAATACTCACAATCATACTAAGTTTGCAGCAGAACATAGTCTTCAAAAATGCACTGCTTCCTTCTGTTTGAGTAATATTTGCTAAAACAACAGAGCCCATCTGTTTTAGGAAAGCATTTAGCCTCTTTATACAATGAAAATATAGATCTCAGATTAGTCAGCAAACATAAGTCATCTCAGGACACTTTAGGATAAGGTCAAGATCTTAGAATATTATAGTGAGAAACCAAACAAATTCCCACTGAGCAAGCAGGACTCAGGGTCGGTGGCCAACTGTCTCAACCGGTTGAGTTGAGGTGAGAGCAGTTGAGCAGTATATAAACACTAGGCAGGATGGGGAGGCCAATCACAGCAGACCAGTAACAAACAGATCACAACATGCTTGTACCAGTGGTAAAACTCAGTATCGAAAAGCAAATACACACTGTGTTGATGAAAAAAATAAACAATCTTGAGCACAGCATTCATGTCAAAGTGAGTGAATCAGAGGAAAACCAGGTGATAACATTTCACTGTTTCTTGCTTTCCAGAGACACCGTTTGTCTCCTCTGAACACATCACAGAGATCACCATGCAGCTTTCTAGTTACCATTTTACTTTTTCATCTGGTCCTTTGTCAAGTTCTTCTGAAAGACAAATGGTGCATACTAAAAAATACTACATTCATATTAATGTTTACTTTTTTACCTGTTGCAATAGATGTTTTATTAAAAGACTGCATTAATCAAAAGTGTCACACCAGCAGCTACAGGTAACATGTTGTATGCCATTTTGTGTTCCCTAAATGTTACTGCAGTGTAGTGTTTTAGATTTTCTAACCTGCTTTCATGTCTTTGAACTTCTGCTTGAGTTCCTGTGGAGTGAGGCGGTACTGGTCAAGTCCATCGTTCCATTTAATTCGCTCCAGCACCTCCAGGTCACCGCCTACCAGCCAATCACCTCCTTCCATAACCATCTACACAAGATGAGAAGCAGATATCATGAACAGCAATTAGGGTTAGTACTGACAAAATATTATTCTGGGGTTTAATGTATGTTTTGTTTGAAACACAACCAAAAAATTCAGAGCTTTGAAGGGAAATATTGATGTAGGTACTGGAGGTTGTTGCTATCAGTGTGTACTAAAGACATCTGATGTATGTCTTGTTACCTTAATATAAGGGTGCTGTGGGCAAGTGGTGCCCCATTGTCTGGCACAGCGTTCTTCCTTGCGGTGTGCGTAGAACTCTGGGTTCCTGAGAATAGCAACACGTGAACCCTGGTATTCCAGAGCTATAGCCGCACAGCCATCCAGCTCCTGCTTGGCTTCATTGCTAACAGGCAGGACAATAGGAACAGACATGTTGATGGCTCCACCTGAGAGTGAAGAGGATGGAATGAGTAATCAGTGGACAGAGAAAATATTGGTAGCTAATGATAATAAAGGCAAAATTCAGAAAATACATTTAAATAAAAACTGAGTTTCGCTCTATAATATATGAGAAACCAAGAGAAAACATTTTCTGCCAGGAAATGTGGTGCTACTGTACGTCTGGATTTTTTTAGTTAGGAAAAGAACCGGGTCAGATTTTTTGAGTTAAATAAATTAGAAAAAGAAGTGGATTGTTTTATAATGTCTCCGAAATCATGGTCTTAGACAGAAGCTATACAGTGATATGAAAAACAAAGAAACTGATGCACTGATTGCATTGCAGGACAATATTTTTGTCGTAGCCTGTTCTTTACTATAGGAACATATACAGTGGTGGAATAAAGTTTTCAGACACCCCATACTCTGTGAAATATTGCATTAAGAATCAGTCTTAGGTGCACTCTTCAATTGCAATTTCTTTTAGTAAAATCACAGCCATAATACTAAACAAATACAAAAAAAGCCATTAAAACTTAAAATTGATTGGTTCCATAAAAAAAAGACATTTTGAGTATTGGGTCATTTTGGTAGAATTTAGTTTTGTTAGTTTTTCTTGTAAACAATAAACAAAAAAATATAATTTGTATTTGTGTCTGTCTAATGCAGCCACACCTTTTGAAACACAAAAAATATTTTTTTCACAAATATGTCACGATAATATTTGAGATTGTGTAAAATTTTAAGGGTCTTTTTTCCATCACTGTATAGTATTTAGTTATGAGTAGTGAGCTACCAGGCAAGTTTAGTTAAATATGGAATGATTATTTGTTGCACATGGCATGCACCATTTCAATGGTAGGAAAATTAGGGATTCGTCAATACTCAACCCATTTTTTTTCCTAACCGACCATAAGTCTAAAATGTCTGCAAACCTAATCGTCACTGTGATTGACTTCGTAAATCCATCTCAACTCATCTGGTTGATGCTGCCCTTTAGGGAAGGGTGTTACAGAGATACATCCTGGCAGATTCCAAGAATAATTAGGATGACACTAGCGAGTACTAGTACAGTAGTATCAGCTTTGTGCTCATATCTTATAATTACCAACTGAGTTTGACTGACTGCCGATACTGATACTGCCACATGCATGTATTTTTTCACTCAACTGCAGAGAACATCAAATTTCTCCTGTAGTGGAATTAACATATTACAGTGCACATATTCACTGTGCACAATAAGAAAAGTACTTCAACTTACATGTAAAACATGCCATACCAGTTCAAAACTGTAAACATTTAGCCTTTTTGGCAATATCAGCAACTCATTTATAATTTGGGACTGATGTTTATATTTCATTTTCAAGCTTTTACCAGCTGACACCAATGATGATGCATCTTTAGATCACAGTCTGATCGACTCTTACCATCAAGCAGGTTGCCAAAGTGCAGGACCTGGAGGAACTCTCTCTCCCTCATGAAACCTTTCAGTGGGCTGGCCCAGCCCTCGGCCAAAACTTGCACCCACTGTAGATCCAACTGTGGACAAAGAATAATTCCACATAAACAGCATGAAAAAACTATGATACTGAAGGCATGTTTCCTCTTCAGGAAAGCCATAGGTTTAACTGCACTGGTGATAGTTGTGTATTAATAACATGCACATTTCATGTCTGATTGCATTTTTCATAAAATCAAAAAATTGTAAAAGTAGGAATGTTGGCAGGTAGCAGGGGAATATCACAAAATAGACACAGTTAATCGACTGCTTTCTTTTAAACTTATATATTGGCTTTAAACTGTTGATCTTTCTCCATTACTAAAAGACTTTTCAGTGCTTAACCGTATAAAATTCTGTTTGTGTATACAAAGGACATATTTCTGCAGCTCTCTTTCAGCAAAATGTTCTGAAAAAAAAAAACATGTTGAATGTACAGCCCTGGATGAATAATGGAGTGCAATTTTATAAACGCATCACAGCATTAATAAAAGGGAATTAACAAGTATTAAGTCCACTGAACCTTCTTGAAATTAATGAATATATAATTTTAACATGTTGAACTCGATGGCTACAGATCAGACAGACCAGGCAGTATTATAAAAGCCAGAGCAGCAGAAAATGCCACCATGAACAGCTCTCTGCCATGTCAAATATTGACCCCTCGTTCATCTGCTGTGTAATAAAAACAAACCTATGTGCTGAATAGGTTACCTTGGTGATGCTGATGGTGGGTAGAGTGCTTGCATCAGCCATGGCAAGATTCAGTTTGTTCTCTGGAACAAAGAGTTCATTCACCTCCTCCATGATCTCGCTTGGTACAATATTCTACATACAGGCAGAAAGAGGGAATATTAATATTCTAGTCAGATATCGTTGCCAATGCAGGGTTTAAATCATCAAGCATCCTTTTATTTCATCCATCCTTAGAAACAGTTTAAAGAGTAGAATTTTTCGAGTTATATTTCACACAAAAAAACAAACAAAAGAAAATCTTTTGTACAGCACACCAGTAGGAGTAGTTCTAAATAGTCCATGAAACCAACTGACAAATTGGTAAAATAATTTGATGGATCTTTCCCAAGTAGGGAATATTTATGTCAATATTCTTGCAATGTTATCCTTGAAGCCATTAAACAAACCACTGAATCATCTCCAGTGGTCACAGAAAAACTGTTATGTTACTCCATCATTTCCTGAGAATGAGCATTGTCATGACTGTTCTGGTAATTAAGCAAACCTGACGCAGCTATGAACTAGACACACACTATGTGGCAATCATTCAACTTCATCGGAGCCTACAGACTGAGCAAGCTCCCCTTGGGACATTTATCAAGTACAGAGCATGTCAATACATGTTTACCTTCTGAATTCCACCTGTGTAGTTTTGAGTTTTGATGTACAAATGCTTCTTTAGCTTGATATTAGCAAGATATTTCCTCACAGTGCATATATGATATAATATGACTGGAAATAGGTTGTCTACATTTGCAACCATAATATGCTAATATATATATATATATATATATATATATATATATATATATATATATATATATATATATATATATATATATATATATATATATATATATACACACACATATATAATTGCCTTTTTATGAGCTTGAATCTTTCAATAGCTGCTTAGAAATGTATTCAAATGTGTGTAAACAATAACGATCTGACTTTGTTCTTTGGAAGTCAACAGAACAGGATCCCTGAGAGCACTACGCATAAAACGGCAACTTTACATAATCTTTTCACTGACTCGTGATGACATAGCATGTTTTATTTTATAAGTCACCTGTCACCCCAGTGATAGGGTTGTTTAGCGCTGATGTGTTTTCACAGTTATTTTATCAGGAACCTTTCCCTCTGCAAAGGTTGGGCCTTGGCAGCACATTTACTTTTTTATCACTACAATCTATTTGTATAATGTGAATTAAGGGGTACTTAACTCTGACTTTCAAAATTTGCACTTGAAAAGCCAAGATCGAGGGTGCACCAGTCTTTCCAGTTTGACTTTTGTGATTTAGACGATGGCGAATACCAAACAACATTGAATATTGTAGTGAACTCTATGTCTGTGGGTGCACATTTACAGAATAAATTATCCTTGGATCAAATGTGTTTTAGGGCAAAATAATATCTATTTTTTATATCTTTATCATCCATGAAAGGTGTGGATTATTATTGCTGGGAGATGAAAGGAAGTCTGAGCTATCATTTCTCACCTGAATCATTACTGTCTGCTGCTGCAATACTAAACTTCTCAGCTATTTGCTACCTATCCCCTTTTATGGGAAAGTTTTCTCAGTTTGACTTCCCTAATTGTCCAAGAACATTATGAGCGTCTTCATATTTAGTATCTATACCATTGTTTGGTTTCAGGAAGTCAGCTAGTGTAGCTTGTCCTTGACTCGGCTGAACAATCAATTGATTTCAGGTCAAAACAACGTAACTACCAAATCACAAAGGCTGCAGTTTAGTATATATGCTGTACAGTGCGTGTGACCCAGTGTTTAAACTGTCGTGTCAATATTTTTACAGTCACCCTGTCCTCCGTGTGTTAGTCACACTATTGATGTTATCTCCTGTGGTAATGCCCCATCACACGTTATAAATCTAATACACAGTAAAGACCGAATTGAAGCTTGACTTAAAAAGATACTGCGAATCTAATCACAATATCTGTCACAAAAATCCCAATTAGTTTTGACTTGACTGACTATATTCAACTTTATAATGTAAGCTGCTTGTTTAAATGGGGATATACTGTATCAGACCATTAAGTTATTTAAACAGTGACCTCTTGCTCATGCCACATAGTTGAGAACTGTATACTTTAAAACATTTCTTTTCAACTTTACAGATTTGTAAACTGACTCTGATGGAAGGCTGTGTGATATACATGTAGAGTAGCTACAGTGGGCCCTTTTCCTACAAAAAGTTGGACAAATTTGACAGTGTGTAGCAAAAAAGCCTAATGTTCTTGCTTGTCACGCCCACCTGCTCCTTGAGCAGATCCAATACTTGGTGAAGACATTCATTCACTGTGAGCTCTCCAGTTTTCAGAACAAGCTCGGGGGCCTCAGGACGCTCATAATCGGAATCAATCCCAGTGAAACCTGGCAACAAATGTAAAAATAATACCACTGAAAACTCCCTTAGCATTGATATAAAAATAGAAACTTGAATGAAATACAATTAGAACATGAATGAATCATGCTATAGTTGTAAAAAGGCCTTCTCATTACTCGTGAAACTCATAAAGTGGTAACACACAAAACACTGGGAGAAAATTCGCTGTGGTGAGCATTGTCACACAGACCTTTAATCTCTCCAGCACGAGCCTTCTTGTAAAGTCCTTTGACATCCCTGCTCTCACACACTTCAAGAGGGGCGTGGACAAATACTTCGAAAAATGGCAGCCCGGCATTCGCGTGGACCTTCCTCGCCTCATCACGATCCTGTAGGGGGAAAAAACAGTAGAAATATTTCATTTAAATACATTTTGGGTTACAAATCTTATACATCAACAGGTGTTATGTATCAACCTTTGTTAGATAAAGTTTTTAGCTATTTAAATAAGCAACTACAGTATGCACCAAAATTGAAATGTTCATGTTTTCTGACCTTAGTGAAAGGAGAGATGAAACTGGTGACGCACACGAGGCCAGCATCAGCAAACAGTTTGGCCACTTCAGCAACACGCCGGATGTTTTCCTCTCGGTCTTCAGCAGAGAAGCCCAGATTCTTGTTCAGGCCGTGGCGAATGTTGTCTCCGTCCAGCGAGTAGCAAGGGATAGCGTGGGACACAAGATATTCTTCTAGGGCAAAACTGATGGTAGTCTTCCCAGCGCCAGACAAACCTGGTCAGCAAAGCATGGTTTCAGACTGAACCTTGTACAATCTATGACTCTTATGTGGCAGAAGAATGAGCTGCCTTGACAATAAAGGGGCGGACGTTATGTAAGACTTTACCAGTGAGCCAGATGGTACAGCCCCTGAAGCCACCCCTGGTGCCCACGACTTGGCCTCTCTTAGTTCGGCTGACATGGTGGGCCTGGTACACCACGTTGGTCGACCTGTTGAGATCCTGAAAAAGAAGACCAGAGGCTAACTGAAGACACAATTGACACAAATACTCGGTGTAAAAAAATAAACCTTCGAGAGGTGGCCTCCTACTACAACTTAAATGTCTTCAGCTCAGATTATGTTACCTATTAATCCTCATGTTATCCTGCAGGTCAAAATTGACCTGCTCTGAAGTTTGAAAATGTAGAAAAAAAAATATTTTCACAGTGAAACTTCTGATGTACACATTTTCAACATTTTTGGGAAATCTTTGAACATTTTTTGGTGGAAAAAAAGAAATTTTAAAAATGTTTCTTAAGAACATTTGCAAAAAAAATCAACCAAAATCCAGTGAATTTTGCTGGATTTTGGTTGGGGTTTTTTTTGTGAATGTTCTTAAAGAAAATATTAGAAATTTTACCGATATATATGTAATCACTTTTGACATTTTTAGGATTTTTTTGGAAAATTTTTACTCATTTAAAAAAAATATTTACAAGAATTTTCTTGCCAAATTTGGGGGATTTTTTTAAAACAAAATTTTTAAGGGAAACGTTTAAGGAATTATTGGAATTTTCTTCCTGAAGTTTTTTGCAAATTTTCTGAAATTTGGGGAATTTTTTTGCTAAATTTTGGGATTTTTTAACAGACAAATGAAACAATATTTTTTGGTGCCTGTAAATGAGGACAACAGGAGGGTTAACCCACACAGACATCCCACCTCTGCTTTGTATGTTCTGCTTTCAGGTCCCATAACACCTGTAGGCAAATCTACTGAATGGTTACTAGGAAAATCTTAGATCTGACTGACTGTAATAAGATTTCACTGTTGTGTCACGCAAACTAACACGTCATGGAAATTAATACAGTGATTGGAACCCAGTTTGGTCAAGCAAAACTGCTTTTACATGCCATGCCTAAAGTGACTATGTAGACCAGGCTGTGGATAAATGGGGCTGTATTGACTTCTAAAGGGGAGGGGTGAGGAATGGAGGCATAGCGGGGCTGGAGGGAGGGAGAGGACTGACTGGACAATGTGTCCAGTGTGCTGCCTGCAGCCCAGCGATGATGTGGCAGTGCTCATGCCCACACGTTCGCCCTCTGCACCCACTCTCCCTTCGTCCCCACATCCCTTACGTCTATAACCTGTCCACCCAGTGTTGCAGCAGTTTAACACACCAGACGCTGCCATTTGCCCTCACAGGATTTTAGTCACCTGTGTTTAAAGAGCCTCTTTTCACATACAAAAACAGCCTTGAGTCTAAAAAAAATCTACCACCCTGAATCGGCACACATCACGGTGTTTTATGACTGCTGTCCTAGTGAGGGTGGAGATGCACAATGTTAACAATGTACCGACCCGGCACAATGTGGGTGAGACGTAGACAAACAGCACTATTCTTTCAAATACAGGAGACACCTTCTCTCCTTTCCATCACACTGCCAATGCACTACTTCTCATCTTCCCTTCCTCCTTTTCAATGGTCAGTTTCTTTTCCAAATGAGGTGTTTTTCAAGTCTGTGTGCTGTCATCAAAATCTAAAATACTTTCCTTTTTTATACGTGTTTCCAATAAAAACTGAACCAACAGAATAACATTTTAATCTTTTTTTCATCCCTTTGCTCATTTTATTTTGCATCTTAACAATTTTCTAAGAAAATTGGGAAAAATACCCGAGTTTGCATATTTAAATTTGTTGTTCTGCCCAACCAACTTTTCAAAATCCAAGACAGCAAATATTCACACTTAAGTAGTCTAAAGCAGCAACTGTTTCACAATATTCCAAGAAAAATGGGAAAAAAATATCAAAGTTTGCACATTGAGATTTGTTGTTCTGGCCAATCATATGTTCAAAAACTAAAAAAAAAAAAAAGACAGCAAATATTCACATTTAAGAAGTCTGAAGCAGCGACTGTTTCACAAATTTCCATCAAAAGTGACTCAGACGTGACATTTCTCCAAACAGTTGCTGACAAAGCTCTGAGTGAGCTCATTTGGTGGAATCAGTGTTACAAAGTGTCTGCACGCTTTAGCCAGTGCATCTACAGTTTGCTGCTTTAAGGGATTAAATCAAGACATGGCAGGTTTGAGGATGGAAATACTGCATGAGCTTTACAGTTAAGGTCATTCCCAGATTTCTGGCTGTCTCACTCTTAGGGCGAGTCCACATATGTTCTCCAAGTTAGCAGCATTCCTGTGCAGCATCAGTCTGCCGTGTCACAGTGGCTTCTTTCTCCCCCTCACAAGACACCCGGTGTTATGAATGGAACAAATTCACATGGATCCTTTACTACAACCGGCCTATTCAAGAGCCAAGGCGAGTCTACAACATCACACCTGACAGTACAGTATAGAGGCATACAAGTGAACATGGCGTTGCAGGGAAAAACTGCTTTAAAGCAACAATCTGGAGTCATTTTTAAGGAGGAAAAAAGACACTAATAGAGTTTACTTCTCACTGTGCGATCATCAGACCTCAGTGTGGTAAAACGAGACCATAAAACGGGTGGTCAGTGTTATTCGTGCCTGTTAATAAGAGACTTACTCGCCACATATTTGGGAGGAGTTTTACATCTCGGACGCTGGTGGCTCGTACACACTTCGCTGCACTTATTCCAAACATTTTGAACCTTATCTGATGACAGCCTCTATTTGATTCGTCTCCCCTCCTCCCCTGCCCTCGTTATCTCCCACATCTACTCACCGTACGAAGCTTTTTCACCCCGGACATTTCGCTCTTAGTGCAACGCCGCTGCTGAACACCGGGCTCGGACACACGGAGGCCTGGACGGTCGGGAGTCTGCCGCTCGCTTCGGGTTGTAAAACTTTTGGCCACGGTAATCGAAGAAGGCGGATGAGGGTTTTTTAAAAGGGACTTCAAGACACGTAGCATTCCGCTGGCCCAGCCTCCTACCCTCCCAACCAGCCTCCCTCCCTCCTCCGACGTCCAAAAAATCTGCATAAAATACCGTATAGCAACCAGGCACAAGGGCAAGACGGGACGAGCACGGAAACCGGCAGAACTGGGTCGGAGGTTGGGCAACATACGCTACTACAGTATTGTCTAACTAGTAAAACGTTAGATGAAATGTCTCACTTAAAGTGTTGGTAAAGTTGTGTTTGTCGCTCCAGGAGGCTACACCGACTAATTTAATACTCAGCTCGGGTTTTAAAAGTAGTCTCCGGAACGTTAAAAACACCCAACTGTAAGCTAACAGTAACTTTTTAAGCTAGCTGCCAGTTAGCTTCGCAAGTTATGCTAAGTTAGCTGAAAAAGTGTAACAGCAAAGTGCGGTTATTTAGCGAGTGTTTCCACATTTTTCCCCCACACAAAATGAAGTAGCAATGACACATGAAGGAACACGCTAATAAGTGTGTGCAGTGAAAGCAAAGTCGGCGCAATAATGACATAAGTAAACAGTAGTTTCAAATACGTTTCCAAAGGTAGCGATTAATGGTCAAAGAGTAAAAGAACTGCTAGCACAGATTAATGAAAGGACACCTCCAGTTTTAGACCCACACATCATTTCTTCGTGGATAGTATCGCCAAAGCGGTGCCACTTGCTGTAAATCGGGTTTATTTGTCGTAACTAATTGCTTTATTGACGGTTGGCAAATCTTTCGTACTTTATTCAGTGGACATGCAACAAGCCCTGTTGTGGAAAAGCACTCTGGCAACTGTCTTTTGCTTGATGGTTAGCCGTAAATAAATGTGTTTCCCTTTTACTAACAAGCCACCAAGGCTGCAGTAATAAGTGACAAGCAAAGCTGTGCTGAGTGCTTTGGGTTACTTATTAACTCACAACACATTATGCAATTTTAATCAAGCAGTGCTTATCTTAGGGCTGCCACTACCGATTTCATTCAATGTTTTGCCAGTAAAAATGTGAAAATCCCAAAGTTTATATATTCAAGTTCATAGATCTGTCCAACCAACTGTCCAAATCCCCAAAATGCATCAAATACATACTTTTAAAAAGTCTGAAACGGCAAACATTTCACAGATTTCAATCAAAAGTGACGGCGTTATCAAAACGGCTGCAGACAAAGCTCTAAGTACTCAACTCAACTTCAGCTTTATTGTCATTCAGCAATGTATGTAGTACACAGTTCAACGAAATGACGTTTCTCACATCCATTCACAGTGCAGAAATAAAGGTAATATCATAAAAAGATTAAATATAAGGTAAAAATAAATACACGATAAATTAAAAAGACTAAATTCAAAAAACAAAAACACAAGTATACATCAGACACAATCATACTTGCTGCTGGGGTGATAATGAGTGAAATTAATGCAACTGCAATTTTAGGAATGGAGGTGATGGGTGTGTGCGGGTCTTTGTGTGTTGTCGCTGCAGGGTGTTCAACAGTCTGACTGCCTGTGGGAAGAAGCTGCTGCAGAGTCTTGATGTGTGGGTTCTGATGCTGCGCAGTCTCTTTCCTGATGAAGGGGCAACGAACAGTCCATGTGAGGGGTGGTAGGGGTCCTTCATGATGGAGGTGGCCCTGCGTATGCAGCGTTCCTTGTAGATGTTCTGCAGAGCTGGGAGGGAGGCACCGACGATCCTCTCCGCTGTCTTGACCACACGTTGCAGAGATGTAAGTAAGCTCACTTGATGAAATCAGTGGTCCAAAGTGTCTGCAACTGCATGTTTTAAGTGACGAAATTGCAGTTTTGTGGGTCAAAAGTTAATATATGAGCCTATATTGTGGTATTTCCAATACCACTCGCAAGTGCCTTTCTGTTATATGTGGCAGTTACATGTTGGTTGGCCATTATCAACTGTGTTTCTGTTTTTCTGATAAGCTGTCAAGTCTGCAGTAATAAGTGCGCATAAATAATCAGGAACAGGTTTAATCTAGCTGGTTCACACATGTTAATGTCCTCAAGTTAAGAAATGGGGTTTGGACAGTCTGTTTCTTTTTTGTGGTTTTTAAGTGATTTATGAACCATTAGTTTAAGCAATGCTATTGCTTCAGTAGCAATCACAAATGTCAGAACACTTGATTTCAGGAAATGTTTCATTGCTTTTCTAAAAACAGAAAAAAAAACAGGAAACAGTCAAAGCGGGAATCTGGTAGCTCGATTTTTTTATGCAGAACATCTAAAACATGTACACTGCAAAAATAAATTCTTTAATTAAGTTATGTGGTTACGGAAAGAAACTTTGCAAAAGTAAGTAAAATAGCAACTGTAATACTGCATTTGGTATAGGAACGTCTGTCTGTGATCACTGTTTCAGAAACACCAGATCTGACATTTTTAAGGCATAAGACAAAAGAAGCAAAAATGCTTTACTGTACCTCCATTCAGGTAACAAACCAGGTTGAACAGTGATAAGTTCATGGTTACTTTGGCAGAAGCATTCAGGTTACAATCTTTCCATTAGAAACACAATGTTCACTCCTTTTTCCAAGTAAAACACAATGAAGCCAATATAAAGCCTGTCTGCCTTTCCAGAATCTACACAGTCTGCCTAAATTTAAGCAGGACTCTTGAAAAGCTGGCATTCAGTCTCAAAGTCACAGCCTTGAAGCAGGTCCCTGTAGTGCTTTTTCACGTCTTGATAGAGCGGCATGGAGGCCTTCTGATCAGTTAAACCGGGGAACATCACAGGCTTTTCATTGAGCAGCGGCTGCAGTCTGAGGTCGCCTCCTCCGCAGTCGTACAGCACAAAGAGTAAGTTGGCCGCATAGGGCAACATGTGGCTGGTGCGGAAGGAGCGTTGGGTTTGTGTGGCGTAGTTGGTTGATGTCAGGGCATCGCTGTCATTGAAGAAACCCAGCAGGGTGAGCAGTGGCAGGAGGGTCTCTGCATGGCCAACCTGGACTGTCACAGCTTCAGTCACTGGCTGGCCTAACCTGGATAAACACACAGGGCATACAGTTCAGTTTAGGATGTGACACTGACTGAATTCTACTATATCTCACAAGAATAAAGTTTGCCAGACATAGTCCAGAATCAGTTTAACATGATACTGAAACAATTGACGAAAAAGCTCTTTACTCTTGCAGAGCTGCTGAGGGGGTCATGGGAGTTCAGCCTGCCAGTCTACATGTGCTTTGTGGATCTGGAGAAGACCTACGACCGTGTCCCCCGAGGGGCTCTGTTGGGGGTACTGCGGGAGTATGGGGCACCAGGCCTGCTGATAGGAGCCATTCAGTCCCTGTACAACCAAAGTAAGAGCTGTGAACACATACTCAACACAAAGTCATACTCGTTTCCTGTGGGTGTTGGACTCCGCCAGGGCTGTCCCTTGTCTCCGATCCTGTTTGTGGTGTTAATGGACAGGACCTCAAGGTGCAGCTGGGATGAGGAGGGTGTCCGGTTTGGGGATCTCAGGATCGCATCTTTGCTTTTGCAGATAATGTGGTTCTGTTGGGTTCCTCACATCATGACCTTCAGCGCGCACTGGAGCTGTTTGCAGCCGAGTGTGAAGCGGTGGGGATGTGGATCAGCACCTCCAAACACATTTGCCTGGGAGTGATTATATATCTTGTCTGGCCTGGGAACGCCTCAGTATTCCCTAGAAAGGGCTGGAAAGCGTTGCTGGGGGGGATGGACGTCTGAAATGACCTGCTTCGTCTGCTGCCTCCGCGACTCGATCCCAGACAAACGGAAGAAAATGGATGGATGATACTGAAACAATAAGCGTATTTCTTTCAAATATTTACCTCCAACTAAGTGTTGTAAATATCAATGCTGAAACTATTTAATAAAATGATTAATTACCAGAAAGTTCATTACCAGCAATCTTGATAATCAGTGCTTCATTTAGGACATCTTTTGGGCACACAATCTCTTGCTCCTGCTTCTCAGTTGTGAAATTTGGATTTTTTTAAAAAATGAACTGCAACTGTATCAAACTTTAAGAAACTGAAACCGTATCAAAATCTTTCCACTTTGTACGGTTAGTTAGGTATCTAACTAACTGACTAACTGGGACTGTGAAAACAAGTTTAGGAACTTTTAATTATAATGAACTATAATCTTTTTCTACACCCTACTTAATTTTACACTATAGATAGACTGTAATTAGAAAAGTAGCTGCACTAGTACACAGCTTGTACCAGGTAATGTCTGACCTGTTTGATAGTAGAACTGGTTTTCGGTGTACTTACAGTATGCAGAAGGATCCATTTTTCGCCTCCCTACTTGTAATTACAAATACTGATGCCTCACACCTAATTTGTTAAAGAATACTGAGAGTTTCATAAACCAAGGCAAGAGCAGCAGGGAAACAACACAGATCAGAGGAAAAGCGGATTAAATATTAATAAATGTTTCATCAGTTCCACACAAGGTTTTAAGTTTGAGGCGTGAAGGCCAGGGTAGAAATTTGATCTATGTACCGGAAACCTGGAAAAGTGTGGGAGTACAACTTGGCATATATACACAGAAGATTAATTCATTTTACTTGAATTTATTTATTTATTTTTACAAATATGTTTGGTTGTGTCACCATAATGCTCTGTTGCTAATGAGAGCCAGGTGGAGGCAGATGTACAGGATGTACTGAGTAAGAAACAATAAAAAAAAAAAAACACTTGATTTTACTTTCATGGTGCATTGTTTAGTCTATGAAATGTGAGATAATAAAATGTTCTGTTCCATGTTCCCAAAGTTAAGCGTGATGTCTTGTCCAACTAACAAAGATATTCAAGAACAAATCATTGAATTGGAGAAGCATGAAACCTAGAATGTTTTGCCGTTTTTGCTCAGTGTCTGTTACAAAACCGTTAGTGATTGTGTTTCTGCTGATCAACATACTATGGACTAATCATTGTACCTCTGCTTGATCTATTATTCAGTGTCTTATTAACAAATCCCATGACAAGACCAAACAACAATGGATTTATCCTACTAATTCGAGTTGTCTGTGGATCCAGAGCCTGATATACCTTCATAAATAGACCATAAATAGACCTGCAGACAATCTGTCCATAAATAAATGTCATAAAAATACATCAGTCAGCTACTGTGGGACCCACGTACGCTGTCCTACAGCAGCTGCTGTTAATAATCACTATCTGAAAACTCTTAATTCACAGTTGCAATAATCCCCAACAAATACCCAGCAAGTTGTATGTCTTTACTTGGGATGAATGTTCTTTGGGGTGGAGTGCCAAAGACAGGGGATGGAATGTTGGAAAGTATCAAGATGGAGTTCTGCATTGTTGGTTTTGTGAAAAATAGAATAACACCAATGAAGTTATACTCACTGGTTCTCGCTGACTGTGTTGTCCAAACGGCTGAAGAGATCATGGAAGAGAATGCAGCTGGACTTGCTGTTAATATCATAACCGTAGCCTCTTTTCCAGTACTGCTTTAGATCATTTGCATATTCCATGACCTGTTGAACCAGAGAGCACAAATCACTACTGGAATGTGTTTTATGACTATGAAAGGTAACAATCTGCCAGTCTTTCATTGGATGAGGAAACATTTGAGACTACCTGTGCCACGTCAGCCCAGGACACAAGACATGTAAGACTCTTTGTGACAAGGATAATGCTAACAGTTTCTCAAAGCAGAGAGAAAAAAAAACTACAGGATCTTTCTCTAACTTGACCTACAAAAGTTTCTTCTGTTTATTTACTGTATTTCTTCATCTTTATTTGATCAAAATTACATACTAAGACATAATGTAACCTCTGTCCTGGTTAGGTTTTTAAAAAGCAAACCAATAGATGAAACATTACCAGACTCAAGTGTCTTTGTTGACGTTGTTCCTCACATTATTTGAGGGTCAAGGACTATCTGAGTAACACTGGGGCAGTTCACTGTCTGTATTGCTTTATTCTCTTTTTTCTTTTCCCTTAAATATTATGCTTTCCTTTCTGTTCCCATCAAGGTTTTCTGTTTCCCACAGAGTGCAAGCCTTCGGTTCTTACACTTTGTGCCATATGATGATTATAATATTAATTTGACATTATCTAACAATAAAAAGAAGCCTGAGGTGTAGCAACGACAGAGACATTTTTGCATAATGATCATCACTGTGTCCTCACTATGACAAATAATTGATTGCCAGTCAGGTTAAATACGTTCAACTCCCCTGCTGGAATCTTTTACTTGGATGCTTTCCAAGACAAATTAACAGACATTTGATGGCACAGACTCATTAAATAGGTCAATATATAGTTCCGGGACTCTTTCTACCATAGTTGACAGGTAACATAGTTGACATTTATGCTGTTTTCAGGTCTAAAATCAACATAGCCGCCTGTAACCAAATGCCACATGGCATTTTTACAGAAAGATTCTTCTAAAATATATATACAATTGAGTAAAATTGAAATTGAAAGTTATTTATAAAGATATTATAGTAAACCTATTGACATGCAATAAATCCACACTTGACTCACACACTACTTCATATTAAATAACTCAGAAAGCCTTGGAGTCTTGCCAGTCCTTTCTTCAGGAGGAAATGATATTATGCGGAACAGTTCATCTGATTTGGAATTAACACACTTCCTTGAGAGGTGTTTTTGTAATGGGTAGCTTAGTTGAAAGTGATTTCTCTGACACAGATACAATTTGTTATTTTCCCAATAAAATTTGATATATTGCCAAAAAAGAAATATCTGTCATGATTATCTCAACTTAATAAAAAGAACACAAAACAATTTTTGAATAAGCTCATTTCATTATTGTTCAGTTAATTAGAAGGATGTTATTAAATTCGGATGCTTATTTAGTTGACATTTCAGTGATATCCAGTCATTTTTTATTAAGAAGTGATTGTTTCCATAATAAATAGTTATGGAATTTGTAAAGACATGATCATAATGAACATAAAAACCTCAAAAGTCCCTCAATTACATATTGACCCAAATCTAGCTTAGGCCAGTACCTGTGCATCAACCTCATCGAAGAGCCGACACCACGGGGAGTTCACAGTCTTGATTGCAAACTCATAAGCGCACAAGTAGAATGCAGCTTCTGCCATATCTGCAGGTGAAAGATTGGGGCAGCGTGTCAATAAATATTGAAATTACAGAGGTCAGACAACACCACCAAAAGTACAGGAGAACATAATCCACCACTTTTAGTCTGAAGAAAAATCCTCTACTTGCGCAAAAGTACCAATATGGGCACATCAAAAAATATCGTTACATGCAGTAGTACTGAATTTAGATTTCACTTTAAATATCAAATGTAAAAGTACAAGATAGGTACCAGTAAAAGTAGTTATATACTATTGGATAGTCTGAAGTGTCTTAAATGTCTATAATTATTAAAATGTACAATGTTTTGTATGTATGAAGGGCATGAAGTATGGAAATACACAAAATACCAGTGTCTGAAAATCACTTGATACTTGAGTAAATGTTGCTTGACCAGTTTTGAGGCCTGAGTCTAATACTAAGCTACATATAGCTGAGGGAACATGATCTAAAGCTAAGTGAATTACGAACGTGATGCAGGTGCTTTCATATTATAAAATTAAAGAACAGCTCCATCTACTGTGCAAGTACACACTGTGAAATGTGAACGATAAGATGTATTCTGAATCTGAAGAAGTTTGCAGGGTATTTTGTATTCAGTGTCTAATTAATGATGTTTCTCTCATTGTTTGTTGTGGATGTTTAATTTGGTGGTCTATTTTGGTAATTTCCATTAAGAAACTCGTACGTGATGGTAAATTCACTGATGGCTTTCTAGTAGGGATGATGTAATTTAGTCATAAACACAGAAAACGTACACAATATTCTAATTACCTGCTATTGTGACCTATTCTTAATATGTGCACCAAACCAAAAATGTGAAATCTGTCAACAGAAGTTATAGAAAATAACGTTTTCAAAAATACATTTGACATTTCCTCTGGAAACCAGCAGCTTTGTGTAATTTAAGATAGGCTAATTAAACTACAACACTCAAACACATTGTCTCTGCTTTCCTGTAACTAGTACCAAACTATAGAGAATGATTCTCTCTAGAAAAATCTTTGGGAAATTACAGAAGTGTCCAATTAAGACCCTTGCTGTGTGGTGTTGGCATATGTTTGAGGTTATAATGAAGGCTAAATCACCATGCACACAGCACACTTAATATTATCGGGTTAAAGTCTGCTTTTTACTGGAGTATTTCTATTTCATGCTGCTTTCTACCACTACTCCATTACATTTCAGGGAAAAAAAAACATACACTACGTATTTTATTCCACTACATACAGTACATGTGTCAGCTGAAAAAGGAAATGACCAGATTAATAAAAATGCATTGCTGTACACCAACTACTACAGTACATGCGACAAAACATTGATGCATTTGTAAAAAGTGATCTGATAATATATGATTCTGTAAAATTACATAAGACCAAGGCTGGATTACCAACCAGGCAAAGTGGCCAACTGATCTGGTGCCCAAAAGGGTGTAAAAGTTGGACTTCTTACCAGTTTAATTTGAGAAAATGTCAAATGCATTATTGTGTAATTTTTAGCTGTGTCTTTGAGGAGGGCTCTGTGCCAAAGAATAACACTTTGGGATTCTATTTTATTTTGGTTTGTAGTACACGTATATGGTGCATTTTCTTACTTGTATTGAGCACATAGTCAGATCCATAAATGTTTGGACACTGACACAATTTTCAGTATTTCGGTATTTTGGCTCTGTACACCCCCACAATGGATTTGAAGTGAAACAATCAAGATGTGCTTTAAGTGCAGACCGCCAGCTTCGCTTTGAGGGTATTTACATCTAAATCAGATGAACGGTGTAGGAATTACAACACATTTACATGTCCTCTCAGCCTTTTTAATGGACCAAAAGTAAGTGGACAAACTAATACCTGGCCAACTGTTGTGAAAGGTTTTTATTGACCAGGGAATCATTCTTCTGTCATCTACCATGCTTGTTTTCCATATTCTTTTGGGTCTCTTGGCATCTCTGAGTACAACAGTGCGTTCGTTGTTTTTAAGAATGCACCAAACAGTCGATTTGGCCACACTTATTGTTCTTTTCTATCTCACTGATGGACTTGTTTTGGCTTTTTCAACCTAATAACGGCTTGCTTCACTGAAAGTGACTGTTCTTTGGACTTCATATTGAGAGCTGACCTCAGCAGATTCCAAACACATATACACACTTACACTGAACTCTAGACCTTTGATCTGCTCGTTGTACATTAAATAATGAGGGAATAACACACATCTGGTCCTGGAACAGCTAAGCAGCCAACTGTCCAATAACTTAAATAGGTGGAGGGTATATACACTACCAATCAAAAGTTTGGATACACCTTCTCATTTAATGTTTTTCTTTATTTTCATGACTATTTACATTGTAGATTCTCACTGAAGGCATCAAAACTATGAATGAACACACATGGAATATTGTAAGAAACAAAAAAGTGTGAAATAAGGGTGGATATTTTGAAGAATCGAAAATATAAAACGTATTTTGATGTATTTCACACTTTTTGTTTACTACAATATTCCATATGCATTCATTCATAGTTTTGATGCCTTCAGTGAGAATTTACATTGTAAATAGTCATGAAAATAAAGAAAAAACATTAAATGAGAAGGTGTGTCCAAACTTCTGACTGGTAGTGTATAAAATTGTGTTGTAATTCCTTCCAAGTTTGCCTGA
Organism: Amphiprion ocellaris; assembly: GCF_022539595.1. NCBI lineage: Eukaryota > Metazoa > Chordata > Actinopteri > Pomacentridae > Amphiprion > Amphiprion ocellaris. The sequence goes on from NC_072781.1 coordinate 8,202,862, forward strand.
TTTAAATGTAAATACCCTCAAATTGAAGCTGATGGTCTGCGCTTAAAGCTCACCTTGATTGTTTTATTGCAAATCCATTGTGGTGGTGTACAGAGCCAAATGCTGAAAATTATGTCCAAATATTTATGGATCTGACTGTATGTACCGGTTATTGTCTGAATGAATCTGCCACAAACAAATGCAGGCCTTTTCTTCATTCTAAAGCCTTGTATTTGCTATCTGAATACTTCCTCCACCACTGACCGTCTGTGATGAGGCTGTACTCGACTCCGAGGCGGTCTGCGATCTTCTCCTCCACCCTCTTCATCTCTGCTCCCTCTCTGAACTTGTCCAACTCTGTCATGGCTGATGGGTTGTTGTCAACCTCCTCCACAAACCTGGTGCACTGGTCAAAGAACCTCATGAGAGCATCATTCACTGCATGCTCAAACTCCTGATCTGCATGAAAATAAAGCAACAGGTTACACTAGAAATTGCACCACAGTATCAGTATAGTGTCACCAGTATATTTGTACCTGTAATAGTCCACAGCTCTGTGAGTCCTGCCTTGAAGGACAGCGTGCTGTTGACGCATCTGTGCTTGGAGCTGGTGATGAATTTGATGAGTCCACCTCGCAGATTCTTCTCTGAAATCAGCGAAGGGAACAGCTTTGACAGCCTGACAGCCAGATGCCTGTGATCGTTCACACCTTTCTGGACCAGCCTGCCGTCCATGTCCTCCGTGTACCACATCGTCCACTGCGTCTGGAGTTCGCGCAACCAGCTGTCTTTGGCCGGTGCGCTGCCACGGACCAGATCGTAAAGCTTCTGCATCTTCTTGACGTTTTTGGTGGTCGGGTATCTCGTTCCATGTCTTATTATTGCAGTCAGATGGATTTCTCGACACTGTGCAGATGGAGGCTGGAGAATAGACGTGTTTACAGCCAGTATGTCCTCTATGAGATGCGGGTTCACTTCCTCATACCTCCCTTTTGTGCTGAAATATTTGGCGATCGCTGGAATGTCCAGATTTTCCTCTGGATTCACATCGTTGAGGAAACACCAGGAAACAGCGGGAATGGCGGTGAAATGAAAAACGATTATTTTCCACAAAATGATCGGCATGATCCGTGTTGCTCGTGTGCCAGGCCGTGCGCAGACTGGAGTGACGTTATTCAGTGGGACTGTCCAAACAATCCGTCACAAGGGGGACCATGGGCAAAACTCACATGCAGTTCGGAGGCCTGTTAACTCCTTTTTGCAAACTCATGATGGTTACCATGCAAAATATATACATTCCAGTGTAGTTTTGTCACCAGTATCCAAAATATGTATATGATGTGGATGGATGCATATTAAAAAATATAGAAATAGTGTCCATTTTCATGCGATTCCCTCCAAAAGTGACATTACTGTGCTTAAGTTGAGCTCAAAACACAGCTACAATGGCAAATTTGGACTTGCAAATAGCCTGCTGCCTGAAGAAGTGCTTTTAGATATCCTAAAGTCATGCTGAATCTAATAAGATGCATCATCCATGTGTTCAGATTTGGCTGATTTTGAGATGAAGGAGGCTGCAATGCATTCCTGGAAGTGGAAAATAGTTTTAACCAAATGTAAATCAGTTTTTACATCAATTTCAGTCATCCTCTAGAATCATAAAATAACTGATAACGACAACTCCAAATTTTTCCCTTTGTTTTAGTGCAAAAAATTACAATTCTGAAAATGTTCACATTTAATGAACTATCTTTTTACAAAACATTATGAAGAACCTGGAGTCACGAGTTCATCATTTTATCATTTATGTATCAAAACTTACAAATCACAGTGTGTCTACAAAGGCAGGAAGCATTTAGTCACAGATATCTGGAACTGAACAATACAGTATTTCACAACTTGTCAAGATCTAGAAATCATTTTAAATTTACATACATTTCCACGTCTGTGTAGTAATCCTGACACTACACCACACAAATGAAAGTGGGAACTATTAAGGAAAAGGTTCAGTTCTCCGCCTGCCTGTAAATGTAGAAAGTATATAGATAGTACTGAAGCTGCTGACTGATTTTTCTTTATTCAACAAAGACTTAAATGCTGTGTTGATTTGTCTTGCGAAAAACTAATGGACAACTCTGTTGTTGGTGTTTGTTTGCTTCTCAATGGACTGTAGATTAATTTAGTTCATAATGCTATTTCTTACTTCATGTTTTCTGTGCAGATGCCTGTAATGTTTGCGCACACAAAGCACCCGTTTTAATATGGTTAAGTTGACATTCCTGTAATACCATAACTTGATGCTCTAGCTACTGTCATTGTTTACATGACTGTGTCTTGTTCTCTATCACACCACAATGAGGTTCACTATTGCGGATCAGATTCAAATATTTCAGCACCTATTGGTTGGGCTGCCATCATTTTTGTGGATACATTCATGTCTACATCAGGATGAATTTTAATATTATGGTAATAGTGCCTAAAAAGTGTTTTTGCAGACATTGCAGTTTCAGTTCTTCTTGGGTTGCACATCTGGATTTGGGCAGCTTATCTCAAAGGATTTGAAGGCTTTTATTGTCATTCGCAGATTAAAACAAGTAATCAGTGCAAAGGAAGTCTGTCTTTCCAACTAGTTCTGTGATCGATGAGCCTGTTTATGGAATGCACTCATTCAAACACACTAGTGCTTGGTACACAGACAAATGCTGTGTGCAGTAATTATGGTGCAAAAGGTCAAGATGTGCAATGATACACTTTCAGGGCAGATTCTGTCAAGCTTGGTTGTACAACTGGCCATTGTCTTGCTGAAAGGTGAACCATCACTCCAGTCTCAGGTTGCTGCACTCTGGAGCCTGTTTTCTTTAAGGACCTTTCTTTAAATGATTCCCTTTATTCTCCCTTCAACTCTGCCCAGTCCCCTTGTCCCTGCTGTAGATACGCACCCCCACATGCATAATGCCACCACCGTGCTTCATCACAGGGATGGCGTTAGCAGTCACTGAGCAGTGTTTGGTGTTCAACAGTCACAGGGCCTGGAGTTCTGTCCAGATAGTTCAGTTTATAAATTGTAAGATCAGAGAAGCTTCCCCTCCTGCTATTCTTCACGTTTAGCTTGGCAAACTCACAGCAACCTGTAAACAAAGGAGTGGCTTCCATCTCGCCACTTGATCATAAAGGCCTGACTGATGAAGTGTAGCTGAAAAGGTTGGCCTTCTGTCAGGTTCACCATCCTCTACCAGTGACTCGTAAAGCTCTCTTAGAGGGATGATTAACCCTCCTGTCATCCTGTGGGTCAAAATTTACCTGTTTTAAAGTTTGAAAATGTGGAGAAAAAAATATATTTTCACAGTGAAACTTTTGATGTCCACATTTTCAACGTTTTTGGGAAATCTTTGAACATTTTTTGGTGGGAAAAATAGAAATGTTAAAAATGTTACTTAAGAACATTCACCAAAAAAATCAAACAAAATCCAGCGAATTTCACTGGGTTTTGGTTGATTTTTTTGTGAATGTTCTTAAAGAAAATATTAGAAGTTTTACTGATATATATGTAATCATTTTAGATATTTTTAGGATTTTTGGAGGATTTGTACTCATTTTTTGAAAATATTTACAAGAATTTTCTTGCCAAATTTGGGGAATTTTTTAAAAAACAATATTTTTAAGGGAAATGTTTAAGGAATTATTGGACTTTTCTTCTTGCTCATGGAAATTGTCAAAGCTTTAGAAATGCTTCTCCTTGCACTGATCATTGCATTACCACAGTTTTATCATGAAGGTCAGATTTATGGACTTCATGACTTGTTTTTTGTCCTGACATTCAGTGTAAATTCTGGGACCTTATACAGATAGGAGCTTTTCTAAACTATGTCCAATCTAGTCACATGCTAGACACATCTCAATTCTGCATTTGACCACAGTTTAGATTTGCACAGCAAAAAGTTTAACTAATTTTGCTAATAACAAACCTCAGTTTGATCTTTAAGAAATTTACAACTGGGATGTTCACCCTGTAACCATAAATGACTACACTTCGGCCTCATAACGTGGCTTTATTGTATCTTCTACAAATACATTAGATTGCTCTCCCCCTATAACTTTATAGTTTGACAACAGTGAAGCGTGCTCAAATACACCACTTTATGACACCAAGTAACACAATAAACCATGCCCTGAAGCTGGAGTGAACTCTGAGATTTATGCTTGTCAGTGTTCTGCAGTGGTAGAAGAAGTGTTTTTTTTATTATTATTATCACTACCTGAAGTGATATCAGCTAAAGTTGCTTAAAATATTAAAACTGTAGTATTTAAGTTGCAGAAACTCGACCCGGTACCTGATGAGTTGATGTATTTGACGTTGTTACTGGCAAAACTTAAACCACATTTTGCTGATGTAGCAGGCTATGGGTTAGTTAGTTGTTCTCAACCTATAAATGTCAAATGTAAATGCTACATTTGAGACACTGAGAGGAGAAACCCCTCTTTCTACACTCCAGCTGTTTTAAAAATATTGCAAACTAGCAATGCATTATAGTCTATAAGCTTATCGTATGTAAAATTTTAATCTGAAAAGTAACCTAAAATACAATATGTCCCTTTGAATGTATTGGAGTAAACAAGGACAATAACATAGAAATACATCAGATTGCGTAGAGCATAGTTGCCTGAGTGTACTTATATTTCACTCCTTTCATTCCAGTTCTTTCTTTATTTTAATCAGTCAAAATCAATATCCTGGTTGCCTGCTAATGCATATGTCATGCTCCATCTTGCCATTTGTTGTTGCAGATTTTTAAAATTTTTGCTGCATAATCAAAATGACTTGTCTGGTTGTTTCATAGATAAAATAAAACAACACCTTTCAGTTCTCAGTGAAAAAAATAATTTAGATTTAATCTAATTAAAGTTGTATACATTTAGTTACATTACTGATATAAACTACAGTTTTCAACATAGTCAAATATCCTGCAATAACAGTTACTGATTACTGAATTGAAGTAAATTCAGTTTTCTTTCTGACATTTATAGATGTGACTGACCAAACTAATGACTAATTAAAGCAATAGAGCATTTGATTTGCTTTTCAGAGGAAAGCACTTCAGAAAAGAAAGGACATTAGTGCTTCCTGAAAATGGTGGTTACTGTAAGCAACAACATTTAGGGGACAAAGTTGACTCTTAACTGTGGGAGCACATTGTTTATTTGATTTTGCAATTATAAGAGAATATAGCCACAGTGACTGTCTGCCTACACGGCAGGGTGCTTGAGCAGCCGACATTCTATCTCGAAGTCACAGCCACTGAGCAGGTGCCTGTAGTGGTTTCTGACATCTTGATAGAGCGGCATGGAGTGCTGCTGATCATCCAAACCAGGGAACGTCACAGGCTTCTCGTTGAGCAGCGGCTGCAGTCTGAGGTCGCCTCCCCCGCAGTCGTACAACACAAAGACTAAGTTGGCCGCGTAGGGCATCATGTGGCTGGTGCGGAAGGAGCGTTGGGTCTGTGTGGCGTAGTTGGTTGATGTCAGGGCATCGCTGTCATTGAAGAAACCCAGCAGAGTGAGGAGGGGCAGGAGGGTGTCAGCATGGCCGATCTGGACCGTCACAGCTTCAGTCACCGGCTGGCCTAACCTGGATAAACACACAGGACAAAGAACGTTCAAGACTTTACATAACCTCTGCTGTAACACAGATAGTGATGTATAGTGTAGATAAAACACAGAAGATAAAATACTTCCTGCAAAGACGCAGTCTGTCCCCAGTAATGTCAGCTTGTTAGGCCAGTTTCTTTACCACCATTGTTTTTCAATCTATATGCCTGTAAGAGGACACGGACTACTTAGAGTATACCTACCTTTTGGTAGATCGTTTGTCTTTTTTCCTCAAAAAGGTGAACATTGTAAACATAAATTGACCAAGAACAGAGGCAAAATGTTCAAGATGAAGCAAGCCACCAGAAAAAAAAGGATTTCCGGTAATTACATCATTTATTCCGCTGAAAGTTTTCATCAAGGGCTTCAGCAGCCTATTTTTGCAAGAACTGCAGGTCATTAAAAGTTCACTTACTTGTTCTCGCTGGCTGCCTTGTCCAGCCGACTAAATGCATCATGAAAGAGGATACAGCTCGACTTGCTGTTAACATCATGACCGTAGCCTCGTTTCCAGAATTCTCTCAGGTCAGCTTCATACTCCATAATCTGTGGAATCAGATAAGTCAAAGCTGGCCTGTATGTTAGGTGGATGGGCTTTAAATGAAAACATGAATGCTCCAAGATAGCAATCTGACAGTTTTGCATAATGTGAGGTAGCTTTTCAGGCCGAATGACTTTCAGGTCAGCGTGTACTGCAGAACACAAAACCGTCTTTCTTATATGAACAATGATGAAGGGTTTCCAGCGAATGAACTGCAGTAAAGCAGAGAGGGTCATGGTGACTCGTGTATATATGTTTCTCCTTCCTTCATTAGAAACGTGACAAGATGCTGGGATGACTTCAGTAATGTCGAGTACCTCTGAGCTACATTTTATAGCACTGTTTATTTTCTTAGTCCTGTATGTGTTTGTGACATTGCACATTTAGTCCTGCGCAACTGGTTGACCCAAAGTGCCCTTTCATCAGCTGAAATGTTTCTGTCATGGTTTAATGGGAGATTTAAACACCAGGGCCATCGTTAATGTTATTAGTAACATCCCATTTAGTCATACTCACTGAATGCACAAACTTGAAGCAAGAAGTTCACATTTCTGGACCACAAACATCTCCTCACCGCTGTGATCAGCATGTGATGCTGATCACCATCATAAGAGAAATGTAAATGTGCACACAGTCGACCACTAATGCTCCTACCTTTGCATCATCCTCATCAAAGAGCTGACACCAGGGGGAGTTCATTGCCTTGATTGCAAATTCATAGGCACACAAGTAAAACGCAGCCTCAGCCATATCTGCAGGAGAGATGTTAAGTGGTTTAGTTAGACAGGTTGTGCACACAGCAATTATTAAATACAGAGAGGTGACATCCTCACAAAATAAACTTGAAGCACGTAGAGAAGCCTACTTCCTCTGTAAACAGTACAAACTACTATCTAGAAACACTACAGTTGCTCAGAAAGCAGTTTGTCAATATCTGAAAACTGAAGCACCTATAGGTTCATTTCTTTCTTAATTGTTAAACCATTTAGAAGCTCATGATACTAATTGGAATCAAATGAAAAAGTTCATTGTAACTTGATGCAGAGGCCTCAGTGCTTCCAAATGTGGAAACAGCTCCACCTAATGTGAAAAATGAACACTGAGCTGTTCAGCACTGACTGTTTCACAATTCATGCATTTAATGAGATTAATAGTTAACACACACTATTAAATCAGTAAACTAAATTATTGTGTTCATACAGGAAGCTGTAAAAGACTTGGAACGTGAGGCCAAAAAAAAAAAAATAAACTGGAGCGCACACATCACAATTAACAGGTAGTGTTTTTGAAGCTATGACCATGTGTGATGAGGCTGTGAGGTACACCGAGGCGGTCTGCGATCTTCTTCTCCACCCTCTTCATCTCTTTTCCCTCTTTGAACTTGTCCCACTCTGTCACAGCTGATGGGTTGTTGTCAACTGTTGTGAAAGGTTTTTATTGACCAGGGAATCATTCTTCTGTCATCTACCATGCTTGTTTTCCATATTCTTTTGGGTCTCTTGGCATCTCTGAGTACAACAGTGCGTTCGTTGTTTTTAAGAATGCACCAAACAGTCGATTTGGCCACACTTACTGTTCTTTTCTATCTCACTGATGGACTTGTTTTGGCTTTTTCAACCTAATAACGGCTTGCTTCACTGAAAGTGACTGTTCTTTGGACTTCATATTGAGAGCTGACCTCAGCAGATTCCAAACACATATACACACTTACACTGAACTCTAGACCTTTGATCTACTCGTTGTACATTAAATAATGAGGGAATAACACACATCTGGTCCTGGAACAGCTAAGCAGCCAACTGTCCAATAACTTAAATAGGTGGAGGGTATATACACTACCAATCAAAAGTTTGGATACACCTTCTCATTTAATGTTTTTCTTTATTTTCATGACTATTTACATTGTAGATTCTCACTGAAGGCATCAAAACTATGAATGAACACACATGGAATATTGTAAGAAACAAAAAAGTGTGAAATAAGGGTGGCTATTTTGAAGAATCGAAAATATAAAACGTATTTTGATGTATTTCACACTTTTTGTTTACTACAATATTCCATATGCATTCATTCATAGTTTTGATGCCTTCAGTGAGAATTTACATTGTAAATAGTCATGAAAATAAAGAAAAAACATTAAATGAGAAGGTGTGTCCAAACTTCTGACTGGTAGTGTATAAAATTGTGTTGTAATTCCTTCCAAGTTTGCCTGATTTAAATGTAAATACCCTCAAATTGAAGCTGATGGTCTGCGCTTAAAGCTCACCTTGATTGTTTTATTGCAAATCCATTGTGGTGGTGTACAGAGCCAAATGCTGAAAATTATGTCCAAATATTTATGGATCTGACTGTATGTACCGGTTATTGTCTGAATGAATCTGCCACAAACAAATGCAGGCCTTTTCTTCATTCTAAAGCCTTGTATTTGCTATCTGAATACTTCCTCCACCACTGACCGTCTGTGATGAGGCTGTACTCGACTCCGAGGCGGTCTGCGATCTTCTCCTCCACCCTCTTCATCTCTGCTCCCTCTCTGAACTTGTCCAACTCTGTCATGGCTGATGGGTTGTTGTCAACCTCCTCCACAAACCTGGTGCACTGGTCAAAGAACCTCATGAGAGCATCATTCACTGCATGCTCAAACTCCTGATCTGCATGAAAATAAAGCAACAGGTTACACTAGAAATTGCACCACAGTATCAGTATAGTGTCACCAGTATATTTGTACCTGTAATAGTCCACAGCTCTGTGAGTCCTGCCTTGAAGGACAGCGTGCTGTTGACGCATCTGTGCTTGGAGCTGGTGATGAATTTGATGAGTCCACCTCGCAGATTCTTCTCTGAAATCAGCGAAGGGAACAGCTTTGACAGCCTGACAGCCAGATGCTTGAGATCGTTCACACCTTTCTGGACCAGCCTGCCGTCCATGTCCTCCGTGTACCACATCGTCCACTGCGTCTGGATTTCCTGCAGCCAGCTCTGTTCACCTGAGGCATTGTGTCGTACAATGTTGTAAAACTCCTGCATCTCCTTGATGCTTTTGGTGGTCGGGTATCTCGTTCCATGTCTTATTATCGCAGTCAGATGGATTTCTCGACACTGTGCAGATGGAAGCTGGAGAATTGATGTGTTTACAGCCAGTATGTCATCTCTGAGATATGGGTTCACTTCTTCATACCTCCCTTTTGTGTTGAAATATTTGGCGATTGCTGGTATATTTAGGTCATCCTCAAGCCTAACAAAATTTAGTGAACAGCAAGAGATGACACAGAAATAAAACACAGTAAATTTCCCCCAAAAAACCGGCATGATGCACCAGTGAAGAGACTTGGAAGCTGCACTGACAACCACAAACTGTGTGATAGCTTTAAAAATAGAGCTGAGCAGAGTCCGGTCTAGCTTTTTTATCTGAATGTCATCACAGCATTACCTAAAAAGTAAAGTAAACAAGTTTTCTGTACCACAGCTATCGACTGACAACTTAAAAAGAAAAACAAATTAAAGTGACCAAATGGAAATTGCAACATCATATAGAAATCTTCTCAGATTATGAAAATATCCTGTGTAAAATGATCCTGCTCCTTTTTGTTTCATACATTTGGCTCTTTTGTTTGCATATTAAAATTGGTTGCAAAGCTCCACTTTCACAAAAAAGCATGTGGTTAATGATCTTTTTATATGTCCGTGCCAGTATCAGGTTGTTTTCTACAGAGGCACTGCTGTGGGAAGACCTTGGTTTTGTTTGTTTACTCTGACCACAACTTTCTGGTTTGATGACACTCTCATGAAAACACCCTGGGTAGTTTCACTTCAACTGCTTTGGAATTAAAATAACACAAATAGATATTAACCACAGGACTCATCAAGATGCAGCATGCAATGTGTGCAAATGGATGACAAAGTAAAGGTGAAACCACACACAGTGGCTTAGTTAGAATAACATTCTTCCAGAAGACAAGATGTTCGGTTGGGTCAAGGTCTGGTGACTGTGAAAGCCTGCGCATGTGATTCACATTATTTTCATTTAACCATTCAGTCATCCCTCACGCCCTCATGGACGGAAACATTGTCATCCTGGAAGAGACCACTCCCACCAGGGTAGAAATGTCTCATCATAGGATAAAGGTGACCAATTTCCTCTAAAGGGACAAGTGGGCCCACATCATTCCAGTAAAATTCCCACCACAGACAACATGGAACCGCCAGATCACACTGTAGGGGTCAAGGGTTCTGTTTTCCTTTAATTTGTCACCCATCTGTGTGCAGAACATTGCACTTTCTTCCACGGGTTCATGACCTTCACATTTGTCATATATTTCACCATCCACTCTACACTATGGATGAGTCACTATGATTCCACCAGTTGCACTTCACTTTACTCTATTTTAATAGCTGCTTCTCTTGCCTTTACTTCACATTTCGCACTTTTTACTCTACTCGGGGGTAAAAAGTCAAAGGTAACTTAGATGATTTCAGTACTTGGACATTATCAAATGAAATTTCTATGTCAACATGCATTTGATTGTTAGATGTTATCAAAATGACATAATAGTCAATGGAGAGCTCAAGAATCCCATCTGTAGATTTTTGACATAATAAATCAATTCTTTGCTAACTAAACTTGTCACTAAAAATGAATTATTGACCAGATATGCATTTCAGTATATCTAGAATTTGCACTGTGAGAGTTCATATCTTACTCTATATCCTTTTCATAATTTTTTTTTTAAATCTATGTATTTTGTAAATTGTGCTTTTATATTGAGCTTATAATATGCAAGTTGCTGCTGCAATGCTGCAATTTCCTTAAGGGATTAATACCTTAGTACTCTTTTCATTTTTGCCTTCATTTTTGTCTACTATAGTTCATTAATTTGTATATAAAATGTAAAGCCAAGTGGGAGCTGGATATATATATATATATATATATATATATATATATATATATATATATATATATATATATATATATATGAACAATTAAAATTTTTAATCCGATTAATCACCATAGGGTTGCTGTGGAGTAATTTAGATTAATCTTTATATATATATATATATATATATATATATATATATATATATATATATATATATCATTAATTTTCAATCTAATTATAATATTTGGGAGAACATACATATGTGATCTTGACTGCAAATCTCATTTAGAACTGGAAAAACTCACAACTACTTAGCAAACTGAAGTTCTGAGTCAAAGATGGTGCAAAATCTTTGGATAAAGATGTTACAATCACTGACTAAGAGATGAAACAAAAGGATCTACTGTTAATCTGTGAAAGACTCCTGTCAGGGAAGGCATGTAGATGATGTAAACATGTAGACACAGTGACAGCTCTGTCAGATTCAATAGAAGAAAATGTACTCAGTGGGGTTCTTATCAAGCAGTATAAGCTTGTCAGCGGTATCAAAAGTAGACTGAGTGCATCAAAATATCAAGTTTTGTTGGAGTGATCCTTGTAAAGGTCAGACTACAAGTTCAGTCAGAAATGTTTTATTTTGACAAATCCAGGGCATCTTATACATTTCAGTGTAATCGTTTATAAACTGTGGAATAGTATCAGGATGATTTCATCATACTGTTTGTTCTGCATACTTTAGCTGCCTGACAGAACCTGAAAGATCAAGGTAATTTCCTACCCTCAGGCCATATGACTAGTTGACAGTTTCAAGCCACTGCCTTGTCCCACAATGCCCTTTGCCCACATCACACACCAAAGAGCTAAATGCACTACTGCACATGCACAATCAATTTGGTGCATACTCTTTTTGCACTGTTCTTTGTATATTCAGTATTTTATTCATTTGAATGAGTGCACTATGTAAATAGGTGAACCATGGCACCGGATAGCAACACAGTGAGCTCAGAATTTCATTGCATTTACTAGTTGTTTATTTTACCGTACGGGGACAAGCATTTAAATCCTTTGCACTCACCTTGTTTCACAATAACCAATATGAAACCAATTTCATGAACTTCTTGAAAATGTTGCCTTACATTTATGAGAAACCATTCTTTTCCTCATTTGATACAAAACAAAATCAATACAAAGAACTGACTCAGTGTGCAAATATAATCTGCACACCGAGATTCATATTGCTGCTAATTTTTCCTCTTTTATTATTGCACTAGGCTACTAGAGCTTTATTTTTTAACGTATGGTTAACTTTCTAAAACAGTGTGTCAATTTTAAAATACTTGTGGTCAACCCCTCACCAATAGATGGTCTCATGAGTGAGTGGGGTTGGTCTGTTCTTGTTCAACGCTGCATTTTCCTCGTAGTTGTCACTGGAGATGCGTTCAGGTGCTCCCCTTGAGCTTCGAACTCAGAGATACTCGTATATGAATATGTCTTTTTGTAAATTAAAACGAAGAAATACGCTGTGGATGGGCGGTTTGTTGTGACACGTTGCTGGATGTGAGCTGAGTGTGTCTTAGACTGTCAACATGTCACATATCATTTATTATATGCGACATTTTATGACTTCGTTGCCGTGCGGGTGTTGACGTGTTCGCCACCTTCCCGAGGTTTCAGCTTGTCCCTGAAGGCGGCACTTGTGACGGTATGAAGGGAGCTCCCCGCTTCTCCAGTCACAAACCGTCTCCCCGTGAAAACACCGAACGTACTGAGGAGGCATCCGTACCACATTGCGCTGATAACAAGCACAATTTGTAAAGAAGTCCTTCAACATTTCGACGGAAAGGTAAACACGCCACACATCTCTGCTGGCTCTTCGTCGAAAAAAAGAGCCCCCAGCTAGCGGCTCTCAGCCCGGTGTGAGCTCGGTTAGTAAACACTGAGGCTCCAAGTCGTGGCGAGATAATTGTTAATGTGTTAACTGCGCTGTGGCACAAACTCAGATCAACAGCTCTGTGTTGTCGCTAAGCTGCTTTTCCTTTGCGACACGACCACGGCTCAATATTACATTTATTCCCAAACACGGCGTTAGCTAACTAATGCTGCTCACTGGCCTTGTGTTGAAACATTTTTTCTTTATCGATAAAACATCTCCCGTTATCGTTAATTCCGATCCAACATGATTGACAGAGGCGCTACGTTTCTCTCTGTGTTATTTTTAAACGCAGTTTCTTGGTTTTAAAATACGAATTTAGCATTATGGTACACAGTCATGTAGCTAACAGTTCTCCCCAAATCGCGCTATAAACACAAGACCCCCGGGTGGACTGTGTTTTAGCTAGCGAGCTAGCTAGCTAAAACACTGAAGACGCCAGCTTGTCTATCTATTTATAGGTGGTCAGACTTTAAGCCTTTAAGCCACACTATACAGCGGCTGGAAAGGCCTCGATGTGAATGAAATGGGTGTTTTTAGCACGTTAACCCACCTGTGTCAATCGTGATTCTGATGTAACGCTATCTCACAGGTGTGCCTCTTAACGTTACTGTCAGCGGATCGGTGAACCATTTCAGCCGATTCCTGTCTCCCCGTCTCTCATTTTCAGTAAATATTAACTTAGAGTATTGCAGGTGGACAAACATTGGTTTTCCCTCAACGCGTCGGGCTGGCTCACATTTACCTCTGTTTTGTGCCTCTTTTTTATTTCCCTGAAGAGCAAACAGGGCGGAGCAGGCGACCTGATGTAGCACTGTCTTTTTTTTTCCACATTCCACTTTTTAGGAAAAACTTGATCACAGATCTGTTTAAACAGTTGTGTCGTTAGAGGAAAAAAAGCTCTCTTATTAGCAAGACATGACTGCCAAGATCCACTTAGGCCACAAAGAAATGCCCTGGAGACTGTCATATACACATCAGCCAAAGAGGAAAGTGCTAATAAACAGGGAGATGTCTGTGTGAAGGAAGCAGGGAGAAGGCAGCTCTTCACAGGCTTAATCACTGTGACTGCAGTCGGTGTCGACAGGGCAAAATGTTAAATAGGGTTTATTGTTGTCCCCGTATCCAGCTCCTGTGCAGAGAAAGCCTTGTTGCCAAAGCAAAGCGTGTAAGAGTCCGAACAAGCCAGTGTACGGGTGCATTTGACAAGCAAGGCACAGCAGCGTTTTTTGTCTTTAAGTGGAAACAATGAGTGTTCTGTAGGCACAGCTGTGGTTCAGCGTTGGGAAAACTGTCGCAGCAGACAACCAGCATACTGACCAGCAGTACCTTAGATTATCAACTTACTCCAGCCTGGAAACTCTGGAAGGAAAAAGCTCTTTCATGTCATTGTTTCTTTAAGCAGGAGCTGAACAATTTCGTTATTAACTAAGCTCCATTAACTTTTGTGTTTTAATTTGGAACTTAAACAACATGGACACTTTTCTATCTCATACTCCTGCTTCTCTAGTGTCGGCTGTACATTGCTTGATAGTTATCAAGCTTGTGCACATTTTTGATCTGGATTTTGTAGAAGAGAGACTAATTAGGGAAGACATACATCAACAGGGCAGGCAGAGGGAGATGGATGAGACTAATGCAGCCTCTCAGAGAAGAAGAGAGGGAGACATCAGGCTAAAACGAAGACTATACATGCAACAGATTTTCTATTAAATGTCTCCAACCTGTCTGAAGACATACTGGGAGTGTTAGCTGTGCATATTTATGGTGTCAGAGTCACAGGGTGTTTTGAGGTAATGGTCAAGCCCATAAACCCTTAATACCTGACTAATTGCTTCTCCACTGCCTGAGCAGGGTAGACTTGAGCCATACGCTCTGCCACTTAAAAATTAACCATAGTTTGCTACCATGCATGAATGAATATTAACATTTTTGCTGTATGTATGTACAAATGTGTGATATTTTTTAATTTCAGCTACCTAGAAATGAAAATTGAAAAAGAGTGGCTACAGAGACTGGTTTAATAGTTTCTACAGTCAATTTCTTTTGGAAAAATAATTGCCTGAAATAATTGCAAGGTCTGTGCATAGGCTTGCATGTTATAGGTACCAAGAAAATGGATGACAACGTGAGCTCAACAAGTCTTCACCATGAACCGACTCAACATTTAAACATCCATCTATCCTTCTGACACAAATAGAATTAAGTCACTGACCACAAAGGAGGTAAATATACTCCCTGACCACTTCATCTGTACAATCTAATATGGTTAAATACAAACAGCCTTGCAATAGCATCTGCGTTTACAAAATTTAGATGATATTATATCAGAAAGGAAGTAATGTGCACAATAGGAGATAGAAACATTGTATTAAAATTAATTCTGACATTTAGGACACATGACTGATCCGTTGTTTCCCCTTCTTTTGTTCCCTTCAGCACGAAATATGACCAAAACCTGCTGATGTGAAAGAATATTTACAACATACTCAATTGCCTTCTGTCCATTTTTCTTTAGTAGATGACCAGATTTTTTTAAGTTTCTTGTTCCAGTTTTTTTTCTTTAAATAGATGTTGGCAATTAACTGATTTTGTATGCAGCTTTTCCATCTGTTTATTAGAGCTCTGCATAGTATACCTTGCACTAGCTGATGATGCTACCCCTGGTAATTTATTTGCTCCATAGTAGATATTGGAAACAATCATAAATCATGTTTGATTTGTGTTTGATTGACAATTTTATGGAAACACAACTTCAGTGTTTTGCAGTTCAGTACAACACCACCACTAACTATGACTTAAATGGTAAGATATAGTAGAATTGACAAGTCTGTGACAATGTTGCCAAACAAGTTACATTACGGATATTATAAATGTTGATTTTTATAGGAGAACAATCTACCTACCATAGTTGGTTTGCTTGACAAAGCATCAAGCAGTGAAAGCTGTCAGATTAAACCAGTAATCTATTACATTTGTTATTGACCCTGTTTGCAAATCCCTTGCAAATCACAATGACTAGTTTGTTTTTTGAAGGAATTACTGGCCAAAACAAATGTTGACATTGTGATACGTGCACAAAATGCATGTAAACCACCGTTTTATCATCACTGGTTAGCAACCAATGATAGTTTGATTGCAGGGTTTCCTCCAGAGAAGCAACATGCAATAGCTTCAGCGCTGTTTCTCACCATAATTAGAAACACATGAAGTTGTACCATCATCACATGATGCCCCAGTTTCCTGTGGCCTACAACATCTTTTGGAGAACTAGGCTAGTAGCACTTTGATTTAGCCTATTTTTTGTTTTTCAGACAAGAAATTGTGTCAAAATATGAGATCAAAATTTTAATAATAATTGAACAGAAGGGCAATGTGTAAGTAGTGTAATGCTGTTTTACTCAGCTGTCCATTGAATAAATGAAGGAGCAACACAGATTTTAGAATGATTCGGTACAATTTGCTTTGGTATTGTGTGTATATAAGGATCTGTATCAGACAGGATGATGCAGGTACATGACGTGGTGAAGGGTGATGGGTGGGAGTATCGGTTAGGAATTTTAATTAGGACAAGCTGTGCTTGAGAAGGTCTTTTTTTGTGCAATTGTCTAGCCTTCTTACACCTGAGTTGGGTATTTCCCTGTCCTGGCTTGTTTCGGGTAACTTCTCTCTGCATTCCATTTGTGCTATGCAAGTGTCCCATGGTGTATAGGTACATGAGTGTGACAATATTTCAGCAGCAAACCACTATGTAGTGTAATTGCTGTAGACTCCTGACCTCATTTTTGGACACTTTGGCTTATTTTAAATGCAACAAATCAACATGATGTTGTACTGAGAGTAGACAGTGTGACTTCTGCCAAAGGTGTGAAAAATTTAAATCAGAACATGTTGGTCCAAAGTGCAATGAAGAGACATTACAAGATGATTTCTGCAACTTCAGTCTATGTTAATTCACATCTTCTATGCAGCAAAGTGAATCTAGGCTAATGTGTACGTAAAAAGTTTATTTAAAAGTTGGTTTATATTTTCTTATCTTGTAATGATTTTAAGCCTTTTGTCCCCAGATGGGTAGTTGTATTAATGTGCTGTTCTTATCTTGTACGTGTTTGTACAAGACAATGAAGAGAATACAAACTTTCTCTGTGGTTGTGGGTGTTGCCTCTGCTCCGCTTACCTAACCCTTTTTAAGCCAGGTGTATTTTTCTCGTATTAAGAATGAGTGAGTGTACAAAGTCTAGATAACATGACGAAGACAGGAACAACTGGAAATTTTGACCACCCCTGGATGTCCCTTTTTGTTAAATTACACTGTCTGGGAAGCTTTTAAAATACTATTCAGGGTATTAATATGGAATAATATGGGTGGGACTTTCTTTCTTTTTCCTTTCCTTATTAGAAAATGTAGGTTTTCTTGTACTGCCATTGAATTTTAAGGTCATCCAAAGGGTACATTAATTGCATCTTCCTATGGAGACCATGCAGGTTAAAGAAACTCCGACAGAACTAGGGCTCTGTGTGTTGTGACAGTAACTGCTTGTAAAACGTATTAACCTCGAAGCCAGTAGAGTCATGAGGTCACTTTATTGTGTTTTAAACGGTAGATGCCTCACAGTCTCATTAAGTTTACACCTTAGAAAGACACAAGTTTTGGGAGTTGCTGTGCTAGCACAAGATTCTTCAACTGCAGTGTTAATTCAAGAGTGAAAGTCAAACAAGTATACAGAAACCAGCAGGAAGTTGTGTATGTTCTGAACCCGGCATGCAAAGTCATTGCAGGTCTGTCAAGCTGTCAGAGTCATCGCCACAAACCTTTGTAGTTCAAATTGTTGATATGTAAAAAGATGGGCTAAACCTGTTGACAGCAAGTCTCCTGTGTTGCATCCCAGATATGGTGTCTGATGTGTCTACGCCACATGCAGCTGAGCAGAGACACTCGGCAATTTGTGTGTTGGTCCTCTGGGGACTGTGAGGGCCTGACATCCTCATCAGTGACTCATAAAGCTACAGGTGGTTTTCTCATTAGCGGATAGCACCTAGCAGTCCAGTGACTGTTGTGCCATTCAGCTCCCCGGAGACTTTAGAGAGAGCCGTCCCTGCCAAATTATACACAACGTTGTTCTGTGATAGCAGGGTTGTTAAGATCTGTATGATGAAGATTTTGATGCATTTTGTTGTAGGTTTATTGCCATTGTAGATTTTATCATATCTATATTTCCTCAAAGGACTTAGTGTCTTGTTTGAAATTAAAAACTAATATTGCGCAGGAATAAAAGTAGATCATTTTAATTACAACATGTGTCAGTGAACAGTTTGCACAAAAAAGATACTATACTTTCTGAACATGGTTTAGTTCACACCATACGCCGTTCATCATGGAGTCAGTCTTTTGACAATTTAAAGGATCCACCCTGTCGTGGGTCATTATTCCCCCAGGCAATGAGCAGTGTATTGTTCAAGGAAGCCACAGAGTGAACACCCTCTAGGCAGTTTATTAAACATTTACTTTTTGACAATAGAAACCTAAGCCTTGAAACAAATTCAAAGTTTAGGTGTGGCTTGCAAAATTATTAGGATATTTAAATTGAATCAAGTTAAAACATTTTGAATTTATTTACTGTAGAGGGTTCTCAGTAGCCTGCACCTTGTTCCAGGAAATAGCTCCTGGAAACTTTTCAAACAATTGTTTTCATTGTTGCAGTATTGCAAATCAAAATAATGCCACCTTTGTTTGAGTAATAGCGCTACATGTTCAAAACCTCCAAAGGAGCACCCCTTGTAAGGCCATTATTCTTTGGAAACATTGTTAAGTAATAAAATACCAGGGTTTTGAAGGGTTAGGCACCATGTACTTTCCTTCCACCTGTACCCTGTCTTGTCATACAGAGTAATGTGACACAAATAATGTTATCTCCTTTTTTATCTGTGATCTGTAAGAGACACACTTTGTTTCCGTTTTGCTCTGTGCTTCTGTCTCAGGTGCTGAAACAGGTTTGTCATACTGCTACTTTCAGTTTTTACAAACTTTAAGCACCACGGCGGTCTGTGTGACTTCAGACCAAACCTCTGAAGCACTACAGTTACCTGTCTCTAGGCTGATTTCATCATTGTCAGGGTGCGTGTGTGTGTTTGATAGGCAAAGCTCACACATCCAGGCGTCTCTAAGGAAATGGCAACAGCTTGTGTTAATGTTGTGACTACAGAGAAATGTTTTTCACTGGTGGGTGCTTGTGTTGTTTCCTTCACGTTCACACATACAAAAAAATGTTTTATTATTTGAATCAGTCCATTGTGAATTCATTCTTTTTGTTCAGTGGCAGCAATCTCTTTTTTTTTGTGATGTTTGTTGAGCTGACCGTTTAATCTTTAAAACACTGTGCATTCTAAGCGGGTTATTCATCAAACAGACAAACTAAAGGCTATGTACTGCTGATCACTGAGCCTCCTAGAAGTTTAGGTATTGAGTCATTTTCCCCAAGGCATTTCTTAATATACATAGGTTCTGTTTGGTGACTTTCAATTTCTCGAAACAGCAACATGAGTTACAGCACCACACTTCATAAAGCTCAGTGTATGTATATTGACTCATTGCTGGACAAGGACTGAGCTACCGTGCAATTCTCAGGGACATACCAAGTTAATTGTTAACCATATTATCCATCACTTCAAAAAGACAGGCCCAGTTATTTAAATATTGGCCTCACATTGTCTGTTGGGTGTTTGTATATGAGTTGTAAAGGGATACAGGTGAGAGCGTGTTGTCCACCCATTGTTAGTTCGCTTCATGAGATGGAAAAACACCACATAAAGGGATGCTACTCTTTCAAAAACTGTGTACAAAGAAAAAGACGACACCCTAAGGACACAAGGCAGGGAAGAGGACAAACAGTGCGTCCTTTTAAAAAGAGCTGGGAAACATTATATTTCATGACTTCTATGCTACTGACAATCACAGTTGATTATGTAATGTCAAGACCATTTTGCACAAATGTATCTCACACAAGCATCCATGGTAAATGCAACTTGAGCTGTCAGATATGAGAAGTATCCGTGAAACAGTATGTGGGAGTGGTCTGTGGCCCTTTTTTGCTGTTTCAGTTCCATATCATCAGTGACTAGTGATTCTGGACTGAAACACCCGATTAAACCTTTAAGAAAAAGTCTGTGCGTTTCACCTACACCATTCTGATTGGTTACACACCAAGAGTGCTAGCCTGTCAACACTAAAGGATAAAAGTTTAAAAGTTCTCCCAGTTAAACACACATAAAACACAAATGGACAAATACATTTCAACAAAGTCTTGTGCTAGACTTTGTGTTATTCCAAAATCTGATACCAAGATTTAAACTGTTATTGTACATGTATTTTGGTTCCAAATTTGTGAATGAAAAATCTCTTCAAGCTCACAGCGACATCTTCATTTTATAGATTATGAATGTGTCAATTTCCTGGTAAAGAAAAGCAGGAAAAACCTAAAATGCTTTATCAATTTTCACACTTGTTGCTGATCTTTCTAGGTTTGTGGCTCTGCTTTATTTGCTTCTGTGTTGTAACTTAAAGAAAACTCAATCTACTGTGATGGCTGGCAGCTGTCACATCTTCTGAAACACAGAGTAACCAAGTCTGTTTATTTGTACGTTTCCATCCAGCAAGAAAATATGTTTAGTCAGTATTTTGAATTGTTCTGTTTTATGGCTTCGTGGTTTTTAGGTTTCCTCTTTTGTTGCAGTGTCTTTGCAACTTTCCAGTTCATTGAAACTTTACTTGAGGAGCATATTTGTGTATGAATATATTTAATGTGCCATTCATTAAGTTGCAAATATTTTCATTATTGATTAATGTACAGATTGTTTTCTCATTCAATTTCTTCAAGCAATTTTTTTCTATAAGATAACAGAAAATAATGAATAATGTCCGTTGCAGGTGTCTGATTTAGTCAAACTCAAAGTCCAAATCCTCAAAATATTCACTTTTCAATTGGAAATGACTAAGAACACCAACAAGTTATTACACTAAATGGATAAAACCACAGAGTTGTCACATTTATTTCTTTAATAAAATGACTCAAGACACGAGAATTACTTGACCATCAAGTTGAATTTATGGGTTTTATCTATTCTCTCCACAAAGCTTCCTTTGTTGCTCATTAATACTAGCTTTCTTCACATCTGCGGTATTACAGAGTGATGACTTTACCCTGCAGACATGGTTCGGTTACTGGTGGAAACACTGGAATGGTTTGAGATTTGGTTTAGTTCTAGCTCAAGCACAGACATGCTGATTTGAAAATCCCTTCGTACGATTGTTTCTGGACCCAAACGCTCAGTGACTATTACTATGTGAGAGTCATACTGTGTTTGTCAGATATTAACTACCCAGTTGACATAAGACTGGTAAAGGCAGCTCAGGCCAGTCGGATTTCCATGGCTGTCTACGTGCGTGTCTTGTGTAAAAGTCTGTATATCTGTATTCAAATCTCAAATGTATTCAAGTCTGTACTTCAGATAATTTGACAAAGGCCATTCATTTCACCAGGAGACTTCAATTCTTACAAGGTGCAACCGTTTATTTTTCAGTAGCTCCCCCCCAAAAATAACTACACAGAATGAAAGCAGAAGGAAACAAATGTGCAGCGAAAGAGATAGAGTGATATCAAGTATAATCAATAGGTGTTGGCTCCTGATCACACAAGCATCGAGGAGACCGACGGAAGAGGTGGAAACTCAAAGACGGAAGGTGACGATAGGTCAGAGAAACAATTTTCCTCCCCACCGAGGCCAGCGTGGTGCAGCAGATGAAATGAGAGGAGGGCATTTAGGAACACATAACAGTGAGTGATAAACTGTACAACGCAGATGCCACTTGAAGCTCAAATTCAGGTCAGGTATTTTGAAAAGTGTATAAATGGATGCTCAACAGGGGGAAAAAAAGAACTCTAGAGCTTAGTGATATCATGAGAGTATCCAGCCTGCTATTTACCCTTGTAAATGTTTAATTAGTGAATGTCTGGATGATATTTGTAGCAGAGCCACTGAGGATTTCGGCATTTGTTCGTTGTTATACCCAATCTAAAATGACTCTCCACATCTGTGAAAGGCCGTTCAGAGTCATTTGTTCCCACTCTTGGCTGCCTAAACATGGGCTCCGGTTGGTGTGTTTATGTTTGTGTCAGCTTGACATATTGTTACTCCTGGATGGGATCTTTTTCTGGTGATGTCATATGTACTGCCTTGTGCTAAACCACCCAACCCCGCCTCCTTTCCCCTCCCTCCGGCCCCACCAAACTTTCAGAAGGGAAAGATTTACTGCATGAAGTAGAAGCAGTTATGTTTTAATCTGACTGTGATACGGTCCTACTTTATTTATTAGTGTTTTTTGGTGAGCTCAGCCTGTCTAGCTGGCTTGCTCCTCGCTTTGCGTTTAGTTTGTTGTTCCTGTTTATATTGGTTTTTAAGTCCGCGCTGGCATTTCCGCTTGATATGATACGTGTGATAGAGATATATGTTAAAAAAGGAGGAAGTCGTGACAACAAACAAGGTGTGATCTTTGCCCCCCTATTTTTTTAACTCGCCACCCAGATGCTTCTGGCGGTCTGTTCCTCTTTGATAGGGATGTTTTTCTCTTGTGTCGGTTTCCTCTGAACCAGGCTGGTACAATTATAGCTGTTTAACAACGATAAATTATTCACTTGAGAGTCGAAGAAGCCAGCAGTGCATAATCAGCCTCAACCAGTTCTCAGTTTTTGGTGTAGCTAGCCAAAGTTTTACCCATCATGCTGAACTCCAAACACTAAAGCAGACAGGCTCAGTAAGTCTTCACAGCTATGTCGCCCATTGGCAAAGATCTGGTTGTTCGCTGCTTCAGTTCTTTACTGGCAGGATTGGTCTGGATGGTACGGTGGCTGAAGGCTCAAAAGAAAAGAAGTGTGTTGTGCAACGTGCTAACACCTGATCCGCACAGCCACGTGGAGGGAGAAGTTAACTGTACTAAAAAGGGAAGAGACATGATATTGTTGCAATATGAGACCATTTTAGACATCATACTGTTGCGCTTAGCAGTTCTCTTGAAAAGTGACAATAGTTGCATCATTAATAATGAGAAGAACCAGAGAGAGAAGGTCAAACCGTGCCTTCTTTCTCACTGGCTTCCTGGTGTGAATTAGGTGTGAATCTCTTATTTTGTACAGCCACAAGCTCTTGTAATCTTAAGTCAGGAAGGTGGCTGCTTAACTGCTGGTAGACCAGACCCAATTTTATGAATATGGAGAAGCAACATGCTGAAAAACACGTTTTCGAGTAAATAATGATTTGAAGGGTGGCAAAGTTAGGAGACCTTGAAATGATGATTGTGAAGCAGTTTATAGTGTAAATGTCTTTGGACAGGTATTCACTTTCGCTGTCTTGTAGCAGTTGTATTTGCACGATTAAAGGAAAAAGGCAACGGCGGAGACTATACGCGAACCTTGTTAAATCAAATTCTTATGTGTGCTGTCTGCATCAATACAGTTCCCTCCTCTTTATTGATCTACTTAGACACCCAGTTAATGGATTTATCACTTCAGTAGGTGTGATTTCCATGCTGCTTTTATGAGCAGTATCAAGATAAAGCCTTGTCACTCTATAAACCTTACGCGTGTCTTTGTGTAATGGTGAGCATGTGACTTGTTTGTTTTTGTGATTAGTTAAACATACTTCACTTCCCTCAACACCTTAAACATCCACAGCTAACTGACTGATGTCAGTGCTGTGAGGAGCAGTTGGCCTTCATTAAGTAAACATATGACAAGAAGACTGAACTCTGTAAACACAAACCTTTATGCTGAAAATACAAGATTTTTGTGCTTCATCAGCACTGGCCGTAATAGACTTTCCCTCCTGAGTTGTCTTCCTCTGGTGTTGTTCTTAGGGGAAATGTAGCCTTTCAAGGTCTTTTGTCCAAGGAGAAGCTTCAGTGTCTTTTTGAGACCTTCCTCTGTTTTTGTAGTTCCTTGCCCTCAAACGATATTGTCCCAGTAGCCTCACTTCTGTTGCAATTCTGGCAGAAAATGTTATTTAAGCCTGCTTTTTGGCCAACGATTTTCCATGACATGTAATTTAGCGCTTACATATGCACCCCAGGTACTTTTTCTGCACTTTTAAGTCTTTTCTGAGAGAAGGGAATAACAGCTCAGAAGCATTTTTGTCCCTTATCTCAGTTCAAAATCAGAATAGATTTGCATATTCTCATGCAAATTACAAGTTACAAAACATGGCTACTTTTAAAGTTCAAAGCCCTCTTTTATCCAAATATTTTATTTAAATGCATGCTTATAAGCTACTTTATCTGTTATGGAATTGGTTTGTTTTCCCCATTGCCTTATTCAGTTGAATGAGATTATTTTTCGCAAGCTGTAAGCTGATTCGTAGACCAAAGGTCCTCAGCACAAAGCTGACTCAGCTACAGCTTAATCTCTGATGTGTCTGAGTTTTAAACTGTTAACAGATTGATGTAACTGCTGTTTGTTACACTGCATTTCTCTTTATCTCTTCTAAATGCTGCTTTCCTTTGCTCTCTTCAGACTATGTGAAGGAACACAGCTGGGCTGTCACGTAGCTGGTGTAATAGCCAGGGTCACGCTGTGCTGTTTGCATGTTATCCATGTGTTTATTTTCACACTTGTTCTTTAATGCTTGTATGTTACGTTAAAATCATGAGGGTATTAGGTCATATTGTTCATCAGACCTCTGCAGAGACAAATCTGACACAAGGTGTTGTTAGAATTGTAGACAACCCAGCTTTCTACCTGTTTATTTGGCCCTATTTTTGTGGCCTAAATGAACAGGCCTCTGAGCAGAGTCGAGGTGAGATGAGGTACTGATGTGCAGTTTGTTGTCCTGCCAACTGTTCAGCCTGCCAGTGTATTTAGTTGCTGTTGGCCTGAGCTGAGCTTGCTGTGTCGGGGCTTGATGACTGCTGGCTGACTGCCCTCTTGACAGGGGTGGGGCTGACTTAATGCTCAGCCCCGACCTTCACTCTGATTTATGAGTTCCTCTTTGCGGCCTGTCCCGTGTACCCTCCCTCCTCTATCCAAACGTTTTCCTCCTATCCATGCTGTAGATCAAAACTTGTCTCCAGCTGTACGTTGCACCCCCCCCCCCCCCAAACACAAACAGGGCCGCCCTGTGTCCACCACCGACATCGCGGTCTATAAACAAACGAATGATATGTAGCAGATGTGTGAGTTCATCTCCTTGTTGTTGCTAAGTTTTGGCTGAAGCTTGGAGGCCTGTTTTCTTCCAGTGTAGGAGTTTCTTTCGTAGCATTTTTTGCCTTGAGTGATAAATTGGTTAAGTAACCTAAATTACTTGGCCAGCTGACTTGACAGACTACTCCATCAAACTGTAGAAATTAAGATTTATCTGTGTATCGGCCCTGTCTGTTTTGCTTATCAAATGAATGATGAATCACTGCCTCACTGTACATGTTTTCTTTTCATCTCCCATCCATCACTTTCTCTGGCTTTATATTCACCTCAGATCTGTGTGATCGGTTGTATAATAATAATAATAATAATAGTGGTTTTGAACCAGAATCCCTTTTACATGTGTAATTCAAAAATATCACGTACCATGCTTGTGTATTTTGACTCTTTCTTAGCGGAGAGAAGGGAGATGTATAAAAGAGCTCGTCCACTTAGGATGTTGCCACAGATACCTGAAAGGTTTCCCTGCAGCAAGAATCAAAGAGGAGAAAGCAGCTCATCGACCAAGTCCTCATACTGTTGCTGCTGCTGTAAAAAAAAAATTAGAATGATGTGAATTATTCATTTATTGTTTCATGTCTGAAATTGACCTTAAGTGGTTTGATCAGTGATTTCCAGTATTTCTGAGTTGGCAAGACAACCTGTGCCACTCTCACTCAATCAGAGTGAACACATGGTCTTCCAGGCCAGGCATCCGGTCCAGGACTACACCCAGTAAATCTGTGGAGATTAACGTGGTAGTGAGCACTAGCATCATGAGTCATGCTTTATAATTGTCTTCTGTAGGAAAGAAATATCTGGAAGGGGATATTATTGTCATGACTGCATTCTGATTCACAGCATTTTGTTTTTCCGTTACCAGGGGTGCAGTGTGTGGAAAAAGCTGATGAACTGAGGAAAGCCGCCGTCCTTCACCGATCTTCTTTAACCCTGAGAGAACCGGCTGCCTTTTTTTTCCTTCTTCATCACCTAAAGAGGAGGCTGGGCTCCCTCGGGGTGCTAGACCCACCATGTGCCAAAACTGGAGAGGACCTACCAGTGCCCCATAGACAGCCTAACCTCTTGTGGACCTCGCCCTCTAGCCTGAGGACCCTCCTAATCCTCCATATTGCTCCCTGGTCAAGATGAAGAAGGTGGCAGCATGGTCAGAAGAGGATGTCTCTAATTGGCTGAGCAAGGAGGGGATGCCAGAGTACATAGATTTCCTCCATCAGATAGACGGCCCTGCTCTGCTCGGGCTCACCGAGGCAGATTTCCAGAAGCCTCCTCTTTCGCTGGTGTCGTCTGACGGCGGACAGCAACTGTTGGAGCGACTGGAGACGCTACGGATAGAGACTCATATCGAGGCTCACAAAAATGGCCACGCAAACGGGCACGTTGGTGGACTACCCAACGGAACTACCAAACCCCAGAGAAATGGCATGTTGGGGATGAAGGACCACAGGATGGAGATGATTCACATCCCCATGCCTACAATGGAATCCACGCGATCCTCGTTCCCTGCTGAGTGGGGGAAGACGGGCGTAGCGTTTGTCTACGCAGTGGTGTGCTTTGTTACCACTACTATTGTAATTTCAGTGGTCCATGAGAGAGTACCACCAAAGGAGCATACTCCACCACTGCCCGATAAGTTTTTCGACCTGTTTGACAGGGTGGAATGGGCCTTCTCCATCTGTGAGATTAATGGCATGTTGCTGGTGGCACTGTGGCTGATACAATGGATTCTACTCAAGCACAGGTAGAGTCATTGTCTTGCAGTTTAGCGTGGAGTTTAGTCATTCAAAATATATGTATAGATAATATATTGCTCTGCTATATAATTAATTTTCTTTGTCATTTTTTCTTTCTAGGTCAATTATAGGCAGGCGGTTCTTTTTCATTGTTGGCACACTCTATATGTACCGGTGTATTACAATGTACATCACGACTCTGCCTGTTCCTGGGATGCACTTTAAATGCTCTCCAAAGGTATGATACAGTCACATTTTTATTTCTGGCACCATTGTAGGCTAGTTGAGCATGAATGCCTTCCTTCTTGTTTAGAACAAATGCGTTTGTAATGAGTATAGTGATCAAACAATGAAATCTTGTACCTGAAACCCTCTGAGTGCTCTCTACTGATTTTACGATGTGATGTGTGCCAGTGCATTGTTTTTTTGGTTTGTTTTTTGTTTGTAAGAGGAACTTGAAGTGGTGACTTCACTTTTTTTTTATAGTTTCGATCAAATGATATTGCAAATGTTCTGCCAGGAAGCAGTTTCACATCCTTTTGTTTGAAGCCTCTGTGCAAATATTATTTGCGCTTGTTCATAAAAAAGTTAGATAACCCCAGTGAAAGCGGATGATGCGTATCCATCTCTAGCTTGTGTAACACTGTAGTTTTCATGACTTTGTTTCAGATGTGTGCTACTGGAGCACTAGCAATATGAGTACCCACTCAAAAAGCCACTATGAAGCACCAACTGTTGCAAAAACCCTCATTGTGTAAGGATAGGGAAAAATAGCATTGCATAAGACATGTTGATATGCTTGGGGAACATGAGAGTTAAGACATCAGACATGCTTTGTGTGCTTCCACCTTGATCTGCCTCACCCTCATTTTTGCTGGTCTTTAAGGATGCTGCCTCTCCTCCTTCTGTGGATCTGCAAATTTAAATGATAACCCACATTGTAAGTCAGTGGAAGTCAGTCTTAAAAGTAAATCAAATAATAAAGAAATCTGTATAAACGTATACATTGGTATGCATTTTGATACATTTGAATACCTTGCAGCATTACAGTGCTTGCTGCAATTTGCTGCTATTACTTTATATTAGTTTCACTAAAACTTTGAATGCAGGAGCTTCACTTACAATCAAGTGTTATACACTATTTGAACTACTGTGTACACTATTTGAACTCCTCTGATGAGATCACCTTTCACAACTTCTGTAGAAAAGTGACATGGAAGGGGAAAAAAATGCACATGCAGTGTAAATTGTTCTCAAAGCAGTGGAAAAGTAATTTAAAGGCGATGCATGGCTGCACGGATGAATCCAGACTCGATGGAAACTTTAATAGTAGCTGCTGGCACCTATACCATGAAGAACTAAACACACCTGTTGGATTTGTTTATGCTATGCTGCTGTATTTGATCTCTCTCTTTTATGTTCTACTGTTTCTTTAAAAGGCAGCAGTAAGATTTTCAGTTATTATACCTGCATTCATAATCTAAAATTGAATTATGACTCTGGTTTTTCTTTCAGCTTCTCGGGAACTGGGAGGCACAGATGAGGAGAGTAATGAAAATGATTGCTGGTGGGGGCCTGTCCATCACAGGTTCACACACCATGTGTGGCGATTATCTATATAGTGGCCACACCGTCATGTTAACGCTAACATACCTCTTCATCAAAGAGTGTAAGTTCCACTGTGTCTAGAGGATAGTTGAAGTAAGAATGTATAGGAAAGTGGTTTACTAGCGTGCAATATTTCATTTTGACAAGCCACATACGCAGTAATAATTTGTTGAAGACCAAGAGTGTATGTATGGATGTCACTTATGTCACAACGTTAGAAAATATTGGCAAGTAAAAGTGGCCTAAACTTTGATTACTTTTTGCTTTTAGCAGCTTCGGTATGTTACTAGCTTTTGCAGCACTTCTCTAAATTGTCAGGAGATCCAGATGCAAAGAAAATATAAAGGAAGTTCTGCACTGTCCACATGTCTTATAACATGTTCGTCTCAGCGTGTTAAGACATTGCACTGTTACATAATCACATTTTCTGTTCCTCAGCACAGCAGGCATTTCCGTTATCTAACGTATTTTGGTTTACCCACCCTCTTAGTTCGCCACTAAGTCAGCGTGTGGATGAGAAGTTGTAGCATTTTGGTCGCTTGGTTGAATTGTGAAGACTCAGGATTTCTAAGGAAAACTTGAGTTGAAAAGTTGCTTCTTGCATCACACAACACTGCAATGCTTTGTGTCTGAACGATACAGTAGTGACATCTAGTGGTGAAAAGGAGAAAGGCTTTGAGTAGCATTACTGCTGAAGCATGACTCTTAGGACCACAGCTGCTCATAGCCACTAGCTGACACTCGCTGGCCCCAGTGGCTCATTTAGTCCAAAGTCATGTACAAACATCAGTGGCTGATAAACTAACAAGTTGGGATTAGATTTCACTTCTTTCTGGAGTTGTTGTGTTAAGTTTGTTTTATGTGTTTTTTGTTATTGACAGATTCTCCCAGGCGGTTCTGGTGGTACCACTGGTTTTGCTGGACTTTGAGTGCCGTGGGGATTTTCTGTATCCTTCTGGCCCATGACCACTACACTGTGGATGTGGTCGTGGCATACTTTATTACTACACGTCTCTTCTGGTGGTACCACACTATGGCCAACCAGCAGGTCAGTGCAACATGTGATGCTAGATTTTTGAGTTAGTTAAAAGTTAAAAGCAGGTGAAAATAGATCCATTTTATTTGATATTCCTCGTGCTTTTTACCTTACAAACATTAAGTACCTAAGTTACGTAAAGTATTTACTGGGCCTGAACAAATTGAAGGACATGTCTAATTTAAAGTTTTCTAACAGATGCTTTGGCTTTTGCAGTGTGATATGATTTTTTAAAAGTCAAGCTTTACTTCAATATCTATACTGTAGTAGATTTAAAACATATGATGGAACATTGCCATTTGAGATACCATCAAATGTGTGACTATCACACAATTAGGATGTGGGAATCTGTAAAAACGACTGACACAACCGTTTAAACACAGGATCAGATGCAGTGTATAATGCATATCTTTAATTGCAGCCTTTGTAATTACCTAATTGCATCACCTAAAACTTTAGTGTTGATTTGAGATTAATTCTTCAGCCCTACTATGTACATGACAGATGATGTTTTCATAAAGCTACAGTATGAAAGTTGATTAAAATGACACCAATAAATCACCTGTACAGATGTTCCACGTTCATCTTGGCTCTTCCCAGCTGTTGCTTGACACAGAAAGTGATGTTTGCAGTCTATGGAGAGATCACATATGTGCACCTACCAGTGGTCATAAAACATGTGTAACACAGGTCCCACTGTTGATACCATGGTGTCACATGACATCCAGACTCATGACAGTTACGTCCATGCACGTGCACCACAAACAGCTGTAGTAATTTTTGATCAGCCCTTATATGTACCAGTTTGTTTTCTATGTAGAATGATTTAATTCTTAAAAGTCTGTGTTCATCAAGTGGCATCACTGTGCATCCATTATATAATATAAAGTGTGCCGTATGTATCGTTATGCAACATTATGAAATACACTCAGCCTTAGAGGTTCTTGTCGGCAGATTTTTGGACACCGTTGGCCCCTGTTTCCAGTCTGTGCAAAGCCAGTTGGCTGCCAATTGCAGCTTTGTATGTACTCTATAGACACAAGTGGTGTCGGTTATCTCATCTAATTTTGGCAAGACTGCAAACAAGCATACCTCCCAGATTGATCGACGATTCCTATAATATCTGATTGTTTTAAAAGTCCTGCTGTAAAACAGTGAGGGAGGATTTTGTGGTATTATTGGCAACAAAAGCTATGCTGAATTTTCAAGTAGTGGCTTTTTGAATTAACAAAATACACAAATTTGTGTCTGGTTGTAACCAAAGTTTTGTTTTTCCATGTGTGTATAAGACTCCATTTCAAAGCATTTGTTAACAGAAAGCGCAACTTGCACAGTGTTAAATGTAGGCAAATTTCAGCAGAAATTAAGTATTTGTGTCTTTTGTTGTGTTTCAGCTGAAGGAGACGTCACAAAGCAACCCGTTCTCTCGGGTGTGGTGGTATAGACTTTTCCAGTACTTTGAAGAGAACGTGACCGGCATGGTCCCCCGGAACTATCAGCTGCCGTTTTCATTGCGAGCGTTGCAGTGGAACCGCGGCGTGAAGTACAGCAAACTGGACATCCAGTGACCCCTGTCATGTTAAAGCAGGCAAGGACTGTGACTTCCATAAGTGCTGTTTTTATCCAAGGAACATGGCACTGTTCAATGTAGCGCTGTCCCTTCACCCCTAGTAACAAACGCATCCCTTCCAAATGGGTAGCACTGTGACCCACCTAGTATTTTTTTTTCTCGTCCTCTTTCTTCTCTGGTAGTATATGTCAACACAAAGCACTAATTTATTTGTTTAGTTTCCTCTTCATAGGCCGCATAAGTTTACTATTTTGTAGCAGATCTACAAAGCATTTCAACAAACTTCTAAAACTCAAAACTTTTTTTTTTTTTTTTAATTGAACAGGACTCGAATACTTTTTCCCCTCACAGCACAAAAAAACCATAAGTGATGTCTTCATGTTCTTAGATTTTAGTGCAAATAGGGTCAATCAGATGCTTATTTGAGAACCAAAATGCCATAAGCATTTTCTTTTGTTTTTTTTTATAGCAACTTACGTTTTGTAAACTGTCCTTGCTATAATGAGTCAAAGGTGCAAAAAATAATTTTTCTAAATATGTCAAACTTTATTTTTCAAAAGCAAATGATGTCCAACAAAAGATTTTTAGATTTTTATCTTTTTCAAGATGAATAACTGAAAGCATAAGAATCTAATGTGGTATAACGTTATTCCAGTGCCTTCCTTAGCTTGATTGTAAAACAGTTCAAGTACTATATGTCTTGTGTCTCTCTGCCACGGTACCACCTCGTACCGCGGCACGGTCACAGTCTCGTTCCCATGAATGTATAAAACTACGCCAGCCTTACCAGAAGATTGGTCTTCCCAAAATTAAGCGCAGTGAGTGAAATGTCCCGTTTGTTTGTCGATGCTTTATGATGTCAGTTTGTGCTTAGTTGGTCAATGCAGTTCTAACAGAGAAAATGACTGTTAATTGTATTTTTTTTGTTTGTTTTTTCAGCTGTAGCATTTCATTTCTACCAGTCAGTCTTTTAACCAACACCAGCCACGTTCAAAGCCTGATCACTCATGCTAAGTTGCCTGTGGGCATCACCATGTCTGATCATTTTTACTTTCTACCACAACATCATCTGCAAACATCACTGCCTAATTGGACAAGAAATGTCTCCAAGGTGCAGAGTTAAGTTATTCTGGACCTGGACATGTCATTGCAGCATCTCTTGCTCAGGAGATAATGAACCTTTCTCTTGTTCCCCACATAGATTCCCTGTTTGAAATCAGAATTAACCTCATCACTGTCTTGTTTTGTAACCTCCTTGTTGATGAGATGGAGAGGAAAGTGTTCAATGTGACACTTATCTTGAGCTAATTAGATGTCAAAGTTGTGAAAACAGAAGCTTCAGGCAAAGCGTCTGAAACTGTCTGTCTGAATCTCTTCGTACTTTTATCGTTTTGGTTTTTTTTCTTGTACTGAGTCAAGCTGCTATTCTACAGTTTGAAGATGGTGTATCTTCTGTATGCAGTGTCTCCTGAAGTGCAATGCCAAAACAATCTTCTCTCTAGAAGTAGCAAACATACGATATGGAACTTGTTTGTGGGGAGCAAGCTGAACCATGATGCACAGAGCTGGTGACACATTTGGCCATGAGTGTGCAAACATTGATTTCCATGAATGTGAAAATGCGTCCACATTGATCCTAATCATGTATACGATGACTTTTTTTTGTTGTTGTGTAATTATGACTGAACTGTAAAGAGCAAGTATTACACAAGTTCATGTATAGGGAAAGATTTAACTCATTATGTGAAACTTTTTTCAGACTGAATTTAGTTAGCTCTGATGAAAAACTGCACTAATCTTTAATTCTACAATTTCCAACTAAATAACAGTGATGACGTGATCTTTAATCAAAGGAAGGGGGCCAGAAAACAGTATTTTAAAAGCTTTTGATGCCAACAGGAGTCTTAATGTTTGAGAAAAATAATAGTCCAGGCTCAACCTCCTTCCTGTAGCATCGTCCAGTCATTTCACTTTTACAACAATTGTCAGTTCGTAAGAGCACAGGAGGTTCCTCACTTATGGCCATATTTACGATGACGTTTGATTGAAACATGGCTCTCTTAATATCTGAGGGCTTTGATAAGGATGAAGGTGGGATTTAATGTTTGTCTTCTAGTTTGCCAATCAAGTTATTTTATTTTTGTTTTTGTCTACAAGAAATGAACGTCTGTTTTCTTGTACATTTCTCTGTAAACTTCTCACCCTCTTTGTCCCTTTTTTGTGCGTATACCAGATGTTTGTAAGATATGATAAAGGATTCTACTTGGGATGTTTTTGAATAAAACATTTTACTATAATGCATTTCATTTACCGTCGATCTCTTTCTTTACTGGTAAACCGATGGTCTGTTGTTCTTGAATCAGATTAGATTCTCATCGTGTCAACTCATCGTGCAAAACGATGATGTCATGCCAGAGCCACTAACAGCCAGCAGGTGGACACGTTGAGCTGTATTAATAGAAATGAGGGCTGGCCTCTCCTTTCACAATGTGTTTTGTCTTCCAGTTTATATTTGTGGACTTCAAGACGTCTGACAGTTATTTCCTCCATTTGCTCATTCTAGGCCTCTCGCTAAGCTTTCAAACATGTCCTGCTCATGTTTCAATGCTGGAGTCTCCCTCTAACTTCTCCGCTCGTCCTCCCAGCTGTTTATAGTCAGCCAGTTCAGTAATCTGAGCCTCTTTGAATAAACACAAACCACCTACACACACTTGCACTTAAATCTTCAGCCAATTGGGGCTGTGAAACAGGTCACAACAGTGGTGTATCATCAGTTTAAAAGGCAAAACTTGTTAATGAAGAGTTGCTTGGTTACACATCTAGCAGCTGCAGAGAAACGGTTATTCATTTGTTGTGTTTCTTTGCACCTGATAAATGAAAATCCAAAGTTTATGCTTTTTAAAGTCTGTTTTTGGAGAAAATGGGTTTCTGTAGGTGTCTTTTTAGGCACCTCAAGAAACACCTAAATCCTGCCTGCTTTATCTTAGAAATTATGACAGCTGTGAGAGTAAACTAGAAAAGTGGATTAAAAGTTGAATAATCAACTGAGACTAGATATGAAGCTCTGTAAAACTGATGGGAGCTGCAGATTGAGGTGGTGAGCCTTACGTAGGTTCATGACTACACTGTAAAACACCAAGGAATTTAGTCAAATCAACTCATCTTTTCTAGTTTACTTAATGTAAATATCGGTTTAGCTCATTTCTGCTTAATTGAACTTAAAATATCAATTTTTCTCCTCACTGAAAATCCTCAAAACAAGACTTTTTGATCAATGAAATGAATGGAAGTATGAATTATGTTTTTAAGAAACAAAGCTAGCATATAAGCAGAAAGTTAAAACTCTTCAGAGGGGTCGATATATAATTGAAGGACTTTTGAAGTCCTTGGGATACATTTTTATTAAAAATTATACGTGTGTGTGTGTGTATATATATATATGTGTGTATATATATGAGTATATATGTGTGTATATATGTATATGTATGTATAAATACATATATGTGTGCATGTATGTATATATATATATGTATATATATATATATATATATATATACACATACATACATATATACATACATACAGATTCATGATCATGTCTTTACATATTTATAAAAAATTATACATATATGTGTATATATGTGTATAGATGAGTATATATATATATGTGTATGTATATATATGTATATATATGTGTGTGTATATATATATATACACATATATACACATATATGCATATATACACATATATACACATACATACACATTCATTATGATCATGTCTTTACAAATTTATTAAAAATTATACATATATGTGTATATATATGTGTATAGATGAGTATATATATGTGTATAGATATGAGTATATATGTATATGTATATATATATATATTTATTTTATTTATATATATATATATAAATATATGTATGTATATATATATATATATATATATATATATATATATATATATATATGTATATATATATATATATATATACATATGTATATATATATATATATATATATATATATATATACATATATATACATATATACACATACATACACATACATACACATTCATTATGATCATGTCTTTACAAATTCCAGAATTATTCTCATTTATTTTGGAAGCAATCACTTATTAATAAAAAAAAAAGACTGGGTATCACTAAAAATGTCAACTAGATAACCGTCCGAATTTAACAACCACCTTCTAATTAACTAAACATTAATTAAATGAAATTATTCAAAAAATTTTTTGATTGTGTTCTTTTTATTAAGTTGAGATAATCATGACAGATATTTCTTTTTTGGCAATATATCAAATTTTATATGGAAAATAACAAATTATATCTGTGAAATCACTTTCAACTAATTTACCCATTTCAAAAACACCTCTCAAGGAAGTGTGTTATTTTCAGATCACATGACCTGCTCCACATGATGTCATTTCCTCCTGAAGAAAGGACTGGCCAGACTCCAAGGCTTTCTGAGTTATTTAAAATAAAGTAGTGTGTGAGTCAAGTGTGCGCATGTCAACAGGTTTACTATAATATCTTTTTGAATAACTTTCAATTTCAATTGTATTTATAATATTTTAGAAGAATCTTTCTCTTCAAATGCCATATGGTGTTTGGTTATAGGCGGCCATGTTGATTTTAGGCCTGAAAACAGCAAAAACATCAAATATAATACCTGTCAACTATGGTACAAAAAGTCCTGCAATTGTATATTGATCCAGAGGTTCTTGTTTTTAGTACTTTGAAAAGACAGTCAGACAAACTTGCTATGGATCTTTGTTGTGGCTGTTTCATTTCATAATAATCAAAACAGTCCTATCTATGACAAAAGTTAGTATTGAATTCAACCCAACACCCTCAGACTCATCATTCATCTCATAGTAACCCGGAACAGCCTTTTAGATCATATTTGTACTGACTCTGGTAAAAAATAGCTTCAAGAGCTGAAGTTGTAAGTTTTCAGTTTTTAATGAAGAAGAAACTCTTTGAACTTAGAAAATGTAAAATAGGATTAAATCAGTCTGCAACAAACTTGTAATTGATTGAACTTCTTATCTTGAGGTTACTGAACTTGTTTTGCCAGGTTCAGATAATTTAACTCATCTAATTTTAGTTTCATAACTCTTAAGATGACTTTGAACTAATTAAACATGTGAAGTGCAGTTAATTCACATTTTTAAGGCAGCATAGGGACTTAGTTTCTAAGCTAAATGAACTTAAAATGATTTGAAATGCAATCTTTCTAAAGCACCTGGAAGTTATTTGCTTGAAATACTGAATATTAGTTTCTGCATGTGTAAAAATGACAGCTAAATTACGAACATCTGCGTCAACAGGATTGTATGCTGATCAGATCCAACAACCACGTCACATTGCTCAAACGCTGCTACATTCTACGGCGCACCACAGGAGTCATAAGACAGAAATAAATATTTAGATGAGAATGCATCAATAAACTCTACACATGGATTGCTAAACTTCCTGATCTTGGCTCCACTGAGGGCCGGAATATTTTCTTTCAACCACGTCACCCCTGTGGGGCTTTGTAAAATGATCGGTGCACATAAACCGTCCCCTTTTTTTCGGATTAATTTACAGCCAGTGACTATAAAAAACTGAAATGTCTCACGTGAAACAACCAACTACGTCTGAACTTTCTCAGAAAAGTCATGCTGGACCACCATTTCTCCCAGTAACAAGCTGACTGAGAATGTAGACTTTCCAAAAGTAGCTTTTGACTTTCACCCAATTTCACTGAAGGAACGAAGTCGTGAACATTCTCTTTGAACTCAAAATAAACATAACCGAGAAAAAAAAAAAATATCCTGCAGATTATCAAAGGATCAATCCAGTACTGATCATCGTGGATTCTGACCACAGCAGCCTCCAGGGAAGCAAGAGATCCAAACAAAACTAATTAGATCAACTGTTGCTAGAGGGTTTGTGTCACCTCTGGAGTGTTGCCTGCTAAAAGAGCAAGAGGTCCTCATAATTCTGGGGTTGAAAAGGGGCACATATTTATTTTGAGCTGGCTCCTCAGCTCACTGGAGACTTTGCTGGCACCCTGGAGAGGCTGGTTTGGCCAGCCAAGCCGAACTCCCACACACTGCTATGCTCTGTACATCTTCTAGTTTCAGCTGACTTCATTAAATAGGCCAGAGTTGCTCTCAGGATGGTTTGCAGCTCAGTGTGTCTGAAAATATAATGTAATTATGCAGGTGTGTGCAGGTTGTAGTGTGGACAGAAAACACG
This sequence comes from Amphiprion ocellaris, assembly GCF_022539595.1. Lineage (NCBI taxonomy): Eukaryota > Metazoa > Chordata > Actinopteri > Pomacentridae > Amphiprion > Amphiprion ocellaris. The sequence goes on from NC_072781.1 coordinate 8,240,296, forward strand.
CAGCGCTCTTAATTACTGTCACCTTGCATTTGATTTGAGATTTTGGAGTGCTACAGTGCTTTGTGCGTGGTGCTGCCTTTTGACTCAGGTAGTTTTAGCTGCTTCACATTATTCAAATCATATTTTGTAGATGATTTTCCAACACAAATGTGTGTTAACATGTGAAAATGCAACCTCTGCTCTGGCGTCCACACTGCAGCAGCCTGTTTTCCAATGTGGCCAGTCTCTGCACTCCATCAATCACTTCCCTAATGAGGAACATTTCTACGGACTATTGCTCAGAATGTTAAAAAATAAAATAGATTTTTACAGTTGCATGACTGCATCATAATATTGTGTCAACTACTAACCTGCCCTCCCTCAAGGCCACGCTGCCAAGAGAAACAACGCTCTGATTCATGGGTTCGCAAGCAAATTCTATTCTATTCTCAGCAGTGCTGTGGTCTTTCATCGTAATACCATACTTAGTCCGTAGAGATAATGTTGCTGGAGTGCAAATGGAGGTTTGTCTATTAATGGATGCCTTGGAAAGTGGGTGGTATGAGAAAGAAGGATTTGGGTAATAAAACTGCCACGGTGTATACAATAATGTCCTGGACTGTAGACCTTGCTCCCTCGTGCTTAAACTGATGATAGTAAATGAAGAGAAAGATATACACACATTTTCATGCACAAAGTTCATGTTTAAACCTGAATTCTCCGTCCTTTCTCCAGTCCAGTGTTCTTATGGTGCATCTGAACACCAATGTTCATGCAATGCACAGTTCATAGTACTTATTTCCATCACTCAGACCCTTATCAGTGCTGGTGAGATGTAATGTCATCCCCTCCAACATCAGGCCTCCGCACGCATCTCAAGAGGCCATGAAATGACCGGAGCTTAAAGAGGCAGCCATATCATCGACCCCCCTCCTCTCCTTCTTCTTCTTCTTTCCCTCCCCAACCGCTGAAGTTGATCCTCGCTTCAGAGCTCGCTCATCTCGCCACACTCTGTCAGTTGTGCCAACACTCCTCGAAGCCTCTAACCACTTGAAATGGCATCGCACTTTCGGTCAATCTACCACTGGAGAGGTGACTCAGTAACTGGCAGCCATTACAGCCAATATGACAAGGTGGTGATTTTCAGTGGTTGAGGTCACCCGCGGGCCCTGTCACGCTCCGAGACCCCAGCTAGTGTTTGCTGCTACGTTGGGATGCATGCGAGTGATTTTTGCTTCCTCTACCTTCTGTAATTTTGGATTGCATCGCTGGCTAAACTGGCATTGCGTCCAGGAACGACATGCCGTGTGATGTAACAAGTCAAAAGTCAGCTCACGCCAACTGAGGGGGACACTCTCATGACTGATGGAAACATTTTCTGTGCCATCTGTCGACAGCCCTCGCCACCAGTGCTGGCACAGCAGACCGAACAAGCACAGGCATCCTCGGTTGTCTCGCCACAATACCTGGAAGGACGATTTCTATGCATCATCCTTGAACACACACTGATCTCTAGCTGTTGAATAGTTTATTGAGGCATATTGGAAGTAGGCCACATTGTAGGCCCGTTTGGGTGAGCAGATGGCAGCCTGAAACCTGTCAGGTCCTAGGTGTGAAAGTGTCATTTAGATAGACACCACGACACAGCTGAACAGTGGCTATTCCGGTAATCACAGTAATGTGGATTCAGTTTGTCATCCTCATTAAAAACCCCATAACCCACTGGTCTGGGCCTTGCATTGAACCTTTAAAGGATTTTTTTATAACCTATTATCAACCTATAAAATAATTATTGTGGATTTTTTTCCCCACCAAACAAGCATGAAGCGAAATGATCATTTATTTAAAGTCACGTGTGGCCATCTGATGAATTTAAGTACAAAATAATCTTCTTTTAGCTCATTTTTTGGTCTCTACCAATACTTGGTGTTTTAGCTGCCCTATATTTACCACTAGTTGCTTTGTTGTTTAGTGCAAAGCAGGCACTAAACAGGTTGTTACATCTTTTTTTGTGTAGAAAACAGGTGTCAATGCAATGACTAATAAAAGTGAATCAAAACAGTTGGAATATGCTAAAATGCTACAGCTGATGTGAACTGCAGAATTCAGTGATAATTATCTGTGAATTCATCACTATGAAGACTTTTGCTGTCAGGGTTCAAAAGCTCAAACATGTTTTTGCCTGATACTACATGAGTTTTAATTTTCTTGAACTGTCTCTTATTTTATTTATTGCACCTATTTGGCATTCTCATCCTGGAGACTTATTTAAAGGTCTTTTATTTATTTGATCTTTTTTACCCTCCTACCCAGCTTTGATTTTTATATAAATCAGTTTGTAAATATCATTATTCATGTTAAGCGCATTGTAACATGATTTGAAAAATGATAGAAATAAAGTTATTATTATTATTATTATTATTATTATTATTATTATTATTATTATTATTTTGCATTACATACTTGTTTGAATCATTGTTGTGGAGCTACAGCAAGCAGCCACTAAATTTAGTTAAATATAAAGTCTGGAAACTGGGGGAAACAGGTAGCCTGTCTCCGTCTAAAGGTAAAAAAACAAAAAACAAAAATAGAAATATTAAACATTTTATATCGCATTTGTGTATTGTGTACAAATGACAGATGTTATGTCATTTGAAACAAGTATCAAATTATTTTTCACCCTCTAAACCAGTAGCAGTTTCTGAGTGTTTTTTGCTGATATAATGTCTTTTCTCACTGTGGGCTCATTTTTCACAGCGATATAAAGTCCTGCACTCTACAGAAACAGCACAACCATGAAAAGAAATAGAAAGAACTCACAAATGGTATTTTGTGTAGTAAGACACAGTCTTCATACCATAAATCCCAATAAAGAAAACAAAGTTAAATCAATTTGGATACTTATTTTACAAAATTTTTAAAAATCCTGAAATCAACATATATTATTATATTTTTTAAAGTCCCAACATATGTTACCAATACTACATACATTTTATTTACTACCAAAATTTTTAATTTGTTTCGATCTGTGTCTTCTTTCTGGATTTCAGCCTATTTTTGTTGAAAATTTAGCTGGGTCACTAATGGCTTCAGAATCTTTAGTTTTTATTTATTCATTATTATTTTTCAACAGAATGTGGCTAATCAAAAAGTTTTATTTTTTGGCAATTTTGAAAGTGCTTTTTAAATGGGACATAAAGTGATTTTGATGAAATATCACAATTTTAAGGTTAGATTTGGTTAATTTGTTTCTGGCAGAACCTCGTGTGACACATGATTCATCCAAAGACCATTGGAAAGTTGAAAATACACAAATTCTGCTTTTTTTTCAGCATCTGGCTCAGATAAATCATGCAATTTGGTGAACTTTTTAAAGATAACATGCCTTTCAAACCTACCGGCAGGTCTGAGGGTTCAGAGGGTTAATTCGTCTACTGCTTCTACAACACAGGACTCTCAAGACATTATGAAAAGCTAATGTTGGCCTTCCTCCTCCAGTGACCTGCTCGCTGGTCATTAGACAAATTAAAAACTTACTCGCCCACTACAAAAAGTAAATAGCATCTGAATTCAGAATTTGTTCTTGCTTCCTATTTGATGACCTGATCGGGCTTTAAAAAGGCCCATCTGCGAGGAATCAATCAATGCTGAAAGATTCTGAAATATGGCAGCCAACTGCAACTGAAAGCAGGCTTCCTCCTCTTCCTATTTTCTCCTCCTTTGATGATTATCAGTGGGTTGATGAATAGCATTCGCAGTGATTCTTCTTGGCAGCTGCTGTGTACTTTGCATCATCCCCACTTGTCAGAACGACTTCGACATGCGGCTCATTTTCAAACACCAAAAGCCTTTAAAAGTCACAGACAGAAAGAGAGAACTGGCTTTGATCCTAGATGACATTGTGACTTTTTTGCCCTGGATGGCATTTGGACACTACAAAAGAGGAACAAAGCGTTGGTCAGCGGACGGGTGAACGTGGAAATGTCAACGATAAGTGGACACTCCATAGAAACTTACGTAACGCTGAATGTGACCGTCATGTTAGTTCAGGAAGGTAGAAAGTTACCGCAGACAGAATAATGACCATATATAGAGAGTGCTGAGGATGTTGAAGCCAGAAAGCATCCACCATGCATGGAGGGTCACTGAGTAAGATACTGAATCACTTCCAGCTTCAGTTTAGATGAATAAGGCACTGCGCTGAAGAGATCTCAACCCATCAAAACAATCTTCAAGTTGTTTTAGCCTGAATCGACCGTTCCTGACATTCAGGGGAGGTGTTTTCAATTCAATTCAATTTTATTTATATAGCGCCAATTACAGTCAAATTGTCTCGAGACGCTTTACAGAACCCATATGCCTGACCCCCAGAGCAAGCCAAAAGGCGACAGTGGCAAGGAAAACACCCTTTTAACAGGGAAAAAAACCTCGAGCAGAACCCAGCTCTAATGTGGGGGGACCCATCTGCCTGCTGGCCGGGCGGGTTGAGAGGGACAGAAGAAGTAGAGAGGTAGAGATAGAGGGGTAGAGGTAGAGATAGAGGGATACAGATAGAGGGGTAGAGATAGAGAGGTGGGGGGTGGGACACAAGGACCATAAAACACAGCCACACATCTGAAGCATCCAGCATCCAGCTCTGGGACCAGGGACACTCGGAGAAAGGACACAGAAAGAAACAGAGTGAATGTAATGCAATAATGGTATATGTAGTAAATACATAGGTAGTTAGAGAAGGGCTCAGTGCATCCAGAGAGGTTCCCCAGCAGCCTAGGCCTATAGCAGCATAACTAGGGGCAAACTAAAGGGACGTCAAGAGGGGAAGTCAGTTGTGCAAATGAAAACACCAGCTCACCCCGTCAGGGTCGCCCAGTCAGCCCTAACTATAAGCTTTGTCGAAAAGGAAGGTTTTAAGCCTGGTCTTAAAAATAGAGAGGGTGTCCGCCTCCCGAACCCAAACTGGGAGCTGGTTCCACAGGAGAGGTGCCTGATAACTGAAGGCTCTGCCTCCCATTCTACTTTTAGAGATTCTAGGAACAACAAGTAAGCCTGCAGTCTGAGAGCGAAGAGTTCTGCTAGGATAATATGGTACTATCAGGTCTTTAAGATATGATGGAGATTGGTTGTTAAGAGCTTTATATGTCAGAAGAAGGATTTTGAATTCTATTCTAGATTTAACAGGGAGCCAATGAAGAGAAACCAGTATAGGAGAAATATGATCTCTCTTGCTAACTCCCATCAGTACTGTGGCTGCAGCATTTTGGATCAGCTGTAGATATTTCAGAGAGCTATTGGGACAACCTGATAATAAGGAATTACAGTAGTCAAGCCTAGAAGTAACAAATGCATGGACTAGTTTTTCTGCATCACTCTGAGACAGGATGTTCCTGATTTTCACAATATTTCTCAGGTGGAAAAAGGAAGTCCTACAGATTTGTTTTATGTGCGAGTTAAAGGACATGTCCTGGTCAAAGATAACACCGAGGTTCCTCACAGTAGTACTGGAGGCCAATGTAATGCCATCCAGAGTAACTATATGCTTTGAAAGCAATTCTCTAAGATGTTTGGGGCCAAATACAATGACTTCAGTCTTTTCTGAATTTAGTAGTAAGAAATTATAGGTCATCCAGGTCTTTTGGTGGTCTTCTGCTGCTTTACTCAAGGGTTTTAAAACAAACTCCAAAGCAGAGCCTTTAAAAGGTGCTTCACTTTCAGCTTTATTGTATTTTTAAAAGCTGATTTATGCACCTGAGACTCTCAACTGCATTGTGTTGTCATCTGTTATGCGTTTTTTTGGAGTGTGGGAGCATAACCTTTTGCCCAGCAATAAAAGCAAAAAATAAAAAACAAAACATGGAGATCAGATAAAGAGAAATATAAATGTTTGACGTGCCTTATGAGGCAATAATCGTAGAAATCAGATACCGCAGCTGAAATCTATGCAGGATGATGAATGGATGAGCTGAGCGATGCTGTTTGTCTTGATGAGCATGTACAGGTCAAAGGGCTGCAGTAATGGAGACCTGCACGGCTGATTTACTGCAGCACACGCAACTGAAGAGCGATCACGCCTGGAACATGAAGACTTGGAGTATTTCCCAGCAGCCCTGCCTTACTTCCAACCGGATATCTCTCAGCGCTCCTTCAGGCTGAGTCATCCACCAGCTTTTAACTTTTTTCTTTCTTTTTTGTTTTTTTGATGCTGTTCCCATCCAGAAAACAGATTTCCACTGCATCTGCAAAATCACGAGGGTCTCTCGACTAAATTCAAGATGAAGATGCTAAAGACTATTATGTAACATACAGTTGGCACAGATTCAGCCGAGCGTCTGTAAAGAAAAGAATGCCTCTCTGTTTCTGCTTATATCTCTCACACTAGCCCACGTCCAAGAAAGAGATGGGCTTGTATATTACATTAGTGAGGAGTTGCCTCTGGAAGCCTGTCCGGTTATTCTGGGTGAGCTCCTCTGGCGCCATGTGATGTCGATTGGAAATGAAGAGGGCATCGGTGGCTACTAGGCAACTGCAATGCAGCGCAAATCAGCAACAAATCCAAGAGGAACTGCAGATAAGATCTATCAGTCTTGTCTTTGTTATGCAAATGTAGAAATTACATTTGCAAGTGATCAACGGTGAGCCAGCTCCTTCTTGGTGAAGGATGGTTTCTTAAATCAGGACATCAAAGTGGATTGGTGCGTTCATGCGTCAAAGTAAGTTATTTAAAAAAAAAAAAAAATCAGTCAATCTTCTCTTCAACAAGAGAAGTTTCAGGCTATTAATGGACACGCGCTGACGTATACCAGTGCGAATGAGGCAACAAAAGGAACGAGACAAAGCAATGAAGGAGAACAAAAGATGTTCCATTGTGGTTTTATAAAGGTGCTGGAGCGACCACAGTGTGTGGATGTGACTGAGAGGCAGAGTGTGAGCAGTTTTTTCTCAAGTTTTTTCCCACCACAGGCTCAGAAATGACAGCTGAGACATGACACCATGCCTCTCCTTCCTCCACTGTTAGCACGCACAGCCATGGGCAAGTGTCAGTCAGGCACATCTGCCTGCTGTGTGGAGCTCCAACAAATCTCTTCCTCATCTCTTCCTCATCTTCCATCTCTTTCCTCATCGTGTCTTATCTTTTCACACTGGTTTGATTTCTGCTTTTTGGCAGTATATTTTCCTTGTTTATGTTTTTCATAATCCTTCCACTGTTTCTATTTTTTCAACTATTGCTTTACAGCGTTCACTAACAGGTCCCGTAAGTGCTTTCAGACACTATTTTTACAGCACCCTCTGGTCAGGGGTGTCGGTAAATGGTTTCACAGTGCGAGGGGCTGGGGGTTGTTAAACCTGTGTAGCCTGTTGACATGCTGCAGGTGGTGGCCTGTTGAATGTCCAGCTGAGCCAGGAATGTGGAGGCCCTTGGGGCGTAAAGCAGCCAGGATCACCCGTGCAGGCAGGAAAAGAGAAAAGAGCTAAAGCTAGTGCTATTACTATGACATATCATTGTTTGGAACATCAAAGTGCTATGATCAGTCTCAGACCATGTGACTGCAAAGGAAAACACTCTACAGCCAGGTCTTTAGGTCACAGTGCACATGGAGAGTCGGGTTGTGAGCTCAGTGACAGGCAGGAGGATCAACATAATGGCAGCAGGCTGAGCTTCATCATCGGAGGGCCCTTTCTTTCTCTTCTGGCCCTGGGGGTCTCCTACTGATTTATTGCTGTCCACATGACCGCCCGTGTCTATCTTTAGCTGAGCTGACTTTTATGAGTGTGTTGAAGTGAAGGCGCGCTGAGGTACTGTTGTCAGAGCTGGCTCCAGACCACTGTTCCCTCTAAGCTGCGCGCGTGCGCAATTGCGCACTGCTGACACGGTCTCCACGCACAGAAAATCTGCGCTGCGCACAAAAAAAAAAAAAATCCAACCTAAATTGTAAATAAAATAAACACGTAACAATTCATTCTGTGCTATTTTTCAGTGTGAGTCAGTGAGTGACCGGTGACTGGCTGCTGCAGCCAATGATGCGATTCACATACGTATTTACCATAGACTGTATATAATGGTATTTACGCAGCTAATCAACGTCAGGCGTCCTTATGTGTAGCTACCGTTGTTGTCATAGATATGAATGAGTAGATAGGACACGCCCCTTTGAGCTGCGTGCTACAGCGAGGCTAAGCTAGTGGGGGCAAAGTTTAGTGCATTCCGTTGATGTAGACGGCGTGAAAACGGAAACAAGTATGCCGTCTCACTGTGCTGCATACAATTACACACTACGTCGTACGATTGAGACAAGGAAACTTGGAATGACTTCTCATAGGTAAGAATAGTTTTTAGCTCTTTTTTCATTATGAAATCTTGTTGAGAGCTTCCAGTCTATGAGAGCTAACTAGTTAGCCACTAGCAAAACACTAAGGCGAGCTAGCAGCTTGACAACCAAATACCAGACGATTAATAGTAGCTGTAGTATAGTTGTACAAGCAGTAGTAGTAATACTAAAAGTACAAGCAGTAGTAGTAGTATAAACAGCTGTTAGAGTCGTAGAAGTAGTATCAGTATTTGTAATAATATTACAAGTTGTCGTAGCAGTGCCAGTATCAGCAGCAGTAGTTGGGTGTAAGACCGCTACTACTAGTAGTAGTCAGATTGCTATTACTACCACCAATACTACCAATAGTAGTTATAAAGCCTAACTCATGTATATCCAGATTACCATCTATGTTCTTCCTCCAAACCCATTTTATGATTGGGATTACAGGCAGTTCTTTAGGACTGCTCTCAAATAATTGAAATGTTACTAAACAAGGTTATACTTATCAAATTAAATAGCTCTGGTCTCCAGTATATTGGCGAATTCGGTTCTTTGTACTTAATTTATTAGCATGATTTCTTTTTAATATGTTGTGTACAGACTTAATTACTTCTCTGTCTACTTTTCTTACTCCCTGTAGGTTTCCCAGAGACTATGGGTTGAGGAGGAAGTGGAAGTTTGTCGGCTTAGATCTGGTGTCATTCCATCAGTGTTAAACTTCCCGGCTCATCTTGGAAGAGTACGTGCCAGAAAGACCACAACCAAAAGCCTTGAGATCTTAGACAGCGTCTCCCTGAGGTGGGTGTCGACGGTGTTCACGGTCAGGTCTGTGGTAATCCCGTCAAAAAACAAAACAGAAAAAAATCGAGATTATAAATCAACATGTAACCAAAGCACTCTGTGTGTAACACCATAGTATAGGATGTAGTTCATAAAATGCCAAAGTATAGTATGCTTTACTCAAGAATAACATAGTGTGGCCTGTAGTTCATAGTACAGCATTTTGGCAAGAAAAAAAACAAAACATAGATTATTATGTGGTTCAAAAAGCGCAAAATGATAGGATGTTGCCTAAAATTGTCATGTATGATATGTGGTTCAAAAAATGTCATAGTGCAGTATATTGTCAAAATAGTATGTAATTCAAGAAAACAGAGTATAATATGTCATCTAAAAAATGCCATAGAATAATAATTTCATTGCACAAGTAAAAGTATAGTAACTTTTAAAACTGTTCGAATTCTTATGTTGCTAAAAAAACTGAAACAAAAAAAGTCACAGTAATATGTCAATTAAAAAAGCCTATAGTATAGCGTGTCGCCCAACAAACATCATAGTATAGCATGTCACTCTAAAAACGTCACAGTATAGCCTTTAGTCCACAGCTGTCAGTAGGTGAGGAGCAACACAAAAACAGTCCAAACGCTGGTTTCCAGAGGGTTAGACGAGAATTTATTTGAAAGAGTAAGTTTACAACAACACAACATGTGAGGGGGTTAAAAACAAATGGGCGTTGGTAAAATAAAAATAAATGAACAGAACTAAAAATTAACTTCATGTTGACATTGATGGGCATTCCAACCAGGAACAAAGTAAAAGATAATCAATACAAAAAAAACCTCTTCCTGTTCACCTCTTAAAACCCAAAAACACACTGCAGTAGCACCCTAAACTAAAACTACTAATGGGTTCCCTGTTTTCCTTTGTGAACAATTCAAAGGTCCCTCTTTATCTCCCCACACATCCACCAACCACTGGAACACATCTCCAAAGTTCTGCCGGGCCAGCTCAGCTTCCCCTCAGAAGAAGTGCTGCCACCTGCCAGATGAAGGAGCCTTTTGAGAGGCAGCTGGCATCGTGATTGGACTGTACTTTGGTCTGTTCCAATCCAGCTTCAGCTCCAGAGACGGCAGGCGGGACGAGTCAACGGAGGCCTGGTGGACGAAGGCATGAAGCTGAGTACAATCCAGAAAACAACACAGGAGGAGTGCAGGGCCAGAACAACCAGAGTAGCATCGTATGTCTCTTAGAAAACATCATAGTATAGCCTTTGGTATGAAAAAACGCCATCATATCATCGTATATTGTACATATAAGAAGTCAAAGGAAAGAGACATACATTGTAGAATTGTAGTAATTGTGGGCTGACTGATTTACTGATTATCAGTATTTTATTTTTTACTGATTTACGGTAATAAATACATTTAAAAATGGCGCTACTTCGGCTCTGAACCTTTATCTACCTGTGGTCGCTCTGTCTTCTGGAGTGATTTGATTGGTTATCTGTCACGAATAAAACTCCTTTAACTTAACATCTGTAAACAAAACAAAAACGTATCAAAGTTTTCTGTTAGAGCTTGTGTTCTTCTAAGTTTAACTCAAGATTTTAAATACTTTCATTTACTGCAAATGAATATCCAAATGAATATACTCCAAATGTCTCACTAATAATCATTATCAGCCTTAAAAACCCACAAAACACCCCTCTATACTCGACATCATTTAGTACAGTCTGGTTCCCCCTTCTATAAATCTGCTTGGAATCTTCCACTTCCTGTTTGTCAAAGTGGCCTTCTACCTGGACAGGTTTTGTTGGAGCTCATGCAACAAACATTTTGGGTAACTGCACTTTAATATGGATGGATGACACTGAATTAGAGTCTGTTTTAATGAGACTGAGTTAAGATGTGTAGCTCTGTCATTAAATAGGAAATTATTTCTCAGAATTCACAGAGAAAAGTCTGAAATGTTTGCTAGGTTAGCATCCCACATGTTCTTTGGCTCAGCTAAAGCTAACTCTCGCCAACTTCTGGATCTCTTTAGTTGCTTGTTGTTAAATTATCTTGCTGTAGGTGCTGAAGCTCAGAAAGTCTGAGATGTTTGTTCAAAATAAGCTCATTCTCAAGTCTTATCTGAACTGTCTTCTTTTGTTTTAACTTTCCCTAAACTTAAGAGTTAATGACAGAGCAGCACATCCAGACTCAGTCTCATTTATGTAGATTAAACTTCAGTGTCATTCATTGATGTTAAAGTGCAGTTTCTCAAATGTTTGTTGCACATGCTCCCAACCAAACCAGTCCAGGTGGAAGACGACGCGAAGAGAAAGCTCCAGAGGATGAATATCACACATTTACGTTGGAAATAAATGTCCTTTAATTAGACATTGTCATGCAAAAGTTGGATTTCCCTTTGTTGAGTGCTTTGTTGATGTTGTATTCTAAATGTTTTTTGACACTCGGCCCCAAAGATTAAAACCTTCTACGGCTCACAAGCTGCAACAATTCACACATTATCAACTATCTTTCTGACTAAACTAAGATAAAAAGTGAAAAACTGCCTGATTCCTGCGTCATGAATGTAAATCTTTTTAGTTTTTATGACCGTAAGCTGAATATATTTGGGCTTGACATTTTATAATCCAAAACAAGAAATGAATTACTAGAGAAAACGACAGATTAATGGACAAAGAAAATGTGTTCTCTAACATATATTACTGAATTACTCCAACATTACAAGATACATACAATTTTAATTCAATTTTATTTATATAATGCCAATTACAGGTCAAATTGTCGCAAGATGCTTTATTTTTATATTTTTTTGTCATATTTAAAATATGACAAAGTAAGAAATTTGAACCTCTTGACTAATCCAATTTATTATTTAGTTTTTAAGAGACTATTTGACAATTCAAACTTTCTCCACTAAAACTAATAAACATGAGGTCAAATAGAAGGAACAGTTTTAAATACTGCAGTCCCACGACGACAAGAATAAAGTTTCTCAACACAAACTAAATCTGCTGGTGGATTCCATGAAAGTCCTAATAAAGGATAATAAAGTGTGATACTAAAGGTTTGTGGTGCTAAAAATCTCAAAGTAAAGATATCAAGTTGAACATCTGGATGAAGGTTGATAAAAGTTGATCTCCGTTCATTTCTCTGGAGTCGACTCCATGGATTTTATGGATGGTGGTTAAAGACCTGCTCTTCTAGTCGTCTTCTCTCTAGTCGCTGTAAAAAGTCACTCCATCCTGGCCGACTTCAACACCTCTTCATGACAACTTGTTCTGCCTCCAACCTCGTGGAAACTCCAGAAACTCAGGGAAAACCTGTCGAGACTCGAGGAACTCCTCGAGACATCGAAGAACTCGTCGGGCAGGGGAAGGTGTGGCGGGCGGTGGGGGAGTAGAGGGGGGAGGCCGCCACCCACCTCCCCGCCTACTCTCCGCCCTGACTCCACCCAGACTCCGCCTTGGCTCCGCCTGTGTGGTCACTTGGAAACTACGATGACAAAGGGACGACGAAATTATGTTTTTTTATCTGATCTGTAGCTCAGTGAGTTAAGGATTTGCCTATGGAGCTGCAGGTCGCTGGTTCAAGACCAGACTCTGCTTAAATTTTCTCAAAATTCTGACAAAGACAAAGAAAGAAAAAGGCCGGTGGTGGGTCTTGAACCAGCGACCTTCCAGTTGGTAGTCACTCTTCTTTTCCCCTGAGCTATTCGCTCAGATACTAAATCTTCTTTTTTTTGCGCATTTATCATCTATTTTTTGCCATTTTCAAGTTTTTTTTTTAACTCGGGTCCCGTCTCGACCGTTTTTCTCAGGAGGTTGGACTTCAGCCTTTGTGCTGGAGGGTGGAACCCTCAGTTCCAAGACTTTCGAAGCCTCCACACCTCCCGAGTCCTCAGGACCTGAGCTTTCACACAGTCTGAGGGCTGAAATTCCCTCAGTCCCACAGTAGTTCTCTGTTAGATTTAACTTTCAGACAGTCCAAGGACTGATATCTTCTAAGTTCCTGAGTAGTTCTCTGTTAGTTTGAGCTTTTCGACAGTCTGAGGACTGAAATCTTGAAAGTTCTTGAGTAGTTCTATGTTACTTTGAACCTTTAGACACTCTGAGGAGTGAAATCTTGAAAGTTCTTGAGTAGTTCTCTGTTAGTTTGAACCTTTCGACAGTCTGAGGACTGAAGTTTTAAAAGTTTCTCAGTACTTCTCTGTTACTTTGAACTTTCTGGTGAACAGAAGCCTTAAAACTTGTGACCATGAGTCTTGATTTCACATTTAGATCATCCGAGTTCTTCTCAGACCTTCACCTGTGGGTTTTTTAGAAATCCTCAACAAACTTTGATTCTTTTCACTGAACAGTAAAGTTTGTGGAGATCAGAAGGTAACATTAGTTTGATCGATGCCTTCAACTACTAGTAGACTTTATCTGGAAAGCAGTTTTCTGAAATGAGTTCTTAGTAAATCTGTCTACAATCAAACCAAGAACATAGAAAGAGGAAATGTTTGAAGAAACAACTTGATGTTTTCATTTCAGACTAGAAAACATTTTAAGGCCTTTATCTGTTTTTCCTCTTTTGATCATTTTATTGTTTCTTCTGTTTAATTTGATCTTCTAAAGTTTAACTGGTGTCTTTTCAAAGGTTTTGTCTTTAGTTTGATTCTTCTTAAATGTTTAGTTTTGCTCTTTTCTCACCTTTTATTCTGTTCTAATGTCTGATCTGATTTCGAAATGTTTTGTCTTTTTAATGTTTAATTGTTGTTTTTTTCAAACGTTTTATCGGCTTGTTTGAAAAATTTCCTTTTCTTTCCTAATGTTTAATTTTTCGATTAAATCTTTAAGGTTTTTCTTTTTAAATGTTTTACCAGCTTTTAATGTTTAATTTTCTTTTTTAATGCTCCATTGTATTTTCTGTTTAATTCCTATTTAGTTTTATTATCTTTAAGATTTAATTTTCTAATTAAACATTTAATTTTTTAATTAAATGTTTTGACTTTTAAAGGTTTAATAATCTAATTAAATGTTTTGTATATTTCTAAATGTGTAACATTCTTGTTTAATTGTATTTTTTAAATGTTTATCTAAAATATTTCATCTTTAATGTTTAATATTTTTGTTTAAAATTTTTGTTTAATTTCATAATTACATGCTTCGTATCTTCTGTTTAATTATCTAATTAAATATTTTGTCTAATATAATTGTATTTAATGTATAATTTTCTTTTTAAAAGTTTTATTATATTAAATGTTTTTTCATTTGATTTAATTGCTTTTTTACTGTAGTTTATTTCTTTAATCTTTTTTTCTGTCAAGATATTAACCCCAACCTTAAAAATGAAACAAACCCTTAAATCACCAAGAAAATACTTCTGTTGTCACAATCATGAGTTAGTCAATTATTCAGTTTATCAATTCAGCTTTATTTGTTTAGCACCTTTCACACAGATTACAAAACTAAACAAGCAAAGAGAAAAAACTATGCTAAAACTATGATTAAAACTCAAAAACAAACAAAAAAAAAGATTTAACATCGTAATAAAATATGTTGTGTCCAGGGGATGGAGGGAGTTTATTGAAGTCTTCTTGGGCTCACATGGGAAATCATTTAAAATATAAACTTGATATTCAGTCTAAGGAAACTGCAGAGTGACAGAAGAACCAACAATATCTCCTGTTTTCTCCTTTAATGAGTCGACTCTTCTTGTGCTTTCAGACCAAAGAACTACAGACTCTTCACAACCTGCTCAAACTCTTGGTACAGGACCTCACCACACGGGTCAAGAAGGTTTCCGTCTCATTTCTACTCTGAAGCTCACCTTCTCCTGCTCAAACTACTGACAAATGTTTCTGCTGCTCTACAGTCTGGTCTCCAGAACTTCCTAAAAACTCTCAAAGTCTCTTCTGCTGCAGGTTGCTTTGTAGAACTGTTCCAGAAAACCTCACTAAACCACATGGAGGGAGCCTCAAGATAGTCGTCCAAATGAAACCATACAAAAACCAAACTAGTACAACCCTAAACACTAAAGTCTCCTGCAGCCTACCAGAGAACCTCTGAGAACAGAGAATCAGGACAGGAACTCTTACCTTCTGGACAACCAACGTTGGTTCACAAACAAGAATACAGAATGTGTCTGACCAGAAACCTCTAAAGACTCACTACAGCCAAGATAAAGACACAGCTGCACCAAATCTACTAATCACTGCACACATTAGCACCATGTGCTAACTGTTGGCTGAAGAACCACATTTACCAAGACAACTATCCGGTACAAAGCCCTAAAACACACCAAGAAACACATTAAAGTCTATTTTACTGCTGGAAGCTGCAAGCCAACGCCTAAAGAACAAACTAAAGCAATGGAGCCAAACCCGGTTCTGTGGTGAAGAGAAGCAGAGGAAATGTTTGTCTGCAGCTAAATAAAGCAGGAAGACACTGAGCTGCTCAGGTGTTCCTGATAACACCAAGCAGCCACCTGGACAGCCAATAGGAACACAGCTTCCTGGAAGTCCAGAGGGCTGGGTTAGTGAAGGAAATTTAATTTAAAGTTGAAGCAGAAAGTTACCAAAGAAAGTTGAAAACCACCTTCTGATACCTGAAATCTCTGAGTTTTCACACAAAGAACACCTGAACATGTCAAACTGGTTCCATAGTAGAATCATCATTGTAAAAACGTCATAGTATGGTGTGTTGCTCAAAAAACATTAGGACCCGGCTGTCAGGAGACAAACATGTAAGAAACATGAGAACAGAGAGAACCCAACCAGTAGGTCACAGTTTATCATCCCCCAGTCATCTCCTGAAGTCCATATGATGAGAGACATCAGTATCTGGTTGTTAATTTACCAGAGGATGCTTATAATCATGCTGATGTGGTCTGTACTCTACAGTATTTTAGTGACTCAATAAATGCCTAAATTGTTTTTTTTTTTTTTAATGCTTTTTAGTTTTTAATAAACATTTAACAGCCTATATGTAATCAATAAATGACCTTTGCCTATCTTAAGAAAAACTCACTCAGAACTCTGATATGTTAACAGTACTAAATAAATCAATAAATACATGCATACACACAAAAATAAGTTAATACATTAACTGTGTTAAGATAAGATTTAGATTTTAAAAAAAGTTGTTTATGTTTTTGCAGAATCCAGTATTGCTCACTGGTTGGTTATTACATTTTGTTAGTTTGATTTCACTGTTTAAAATGATGCCACCTCTTTTCAGACAGAACCTGTGATAATAAAACAATATAAAATTTTTAGTTCCATGTTAATAAAGCACTTAAAGCTTTAAGTATTGGCTAAATGCTTTTTTTCAAAATTAAATATATCACTCCTTAGGTGGTAGGTGGCCCCAAGTTCAGTAAAGTTGGAAAGATATTCACAGATTCGGACTTCCAGCATCAATAACTCATTAGAAATTAGGTTGTCAAAACATAAACGGTGCCTCTTTCCCATTGTTGCAAGGCAGGACAATGTGCTACAAGCCCCAGTTTTATCAAAAGTAGCTGTCTTTCAAGCTACAGGAATAACATTGGTGTCTATGGAGTGAACAGGGTCCGTCTGCAATTTGCAAAACCGCTGCAACAGTAAAGAGAGACAAATATTCAATAACTTCACTCTTATACATTGTAGTGTCACTAAAATCACTGCAGCCTTCAACTGGCTCCTGTTGACAAAGTGTTTTAACAGAAATGTAAATGCTGTAATTTGATTCTTTTAATGAACCATGTAACTTGAATGGATGTGATGCTGGTGTGACCACAGTGCACACGTCTGATGTTGCTCACAGTGGTCCAAGGGACGCTCAGGGAGTTTGTGTGTTTGCTCAGACTCAGGAAAAATTAG